>NC_072450.1:12205356-12505356 GCF_027596085.1 Anoplopoma fimbria
TGTAACTGGAGCGCAACAGAAGTAATCCTGGTCATTCATAAGCCACGGATCAGCGCATCGGCCATTATAAATAAGTAGAAGGTATTCCAACAATATGATCTACCAAATCACATTTCAGGATAAAAAAAAAAAAAACTGGTTAATTGAAAACAGTGTATGCAATATTAGCTGACAGAAGTAAAGCATTTCATATAGTCTGACTGATGTCGCAGTGAGAAACCTTTAACTTTACTTTTCTCTTTCAAAAAAAAAAAAAAAATGCTCTCCTAGTTTTATATTATGGTCAGATCAACATTCAGTTCCAGATTTATTTGTTTATTTAGGTGTTATTACTTTGACCTAGACGTTCAATTCAACAGTTATCCAGCTTGTTCAGTGTGTAATAGACTCAAAGATTGTTTTTTAAATTGGCCTTTAAAAACTAATTCATACTTTTAATGTATGGATTCACAGTTTTCTAATGTGCTTTTCTGATTACATAATCTGTTTTAACTCTCCTGTTTTGCTCCGTTTTCCTGTTCATCTTCAGAACATTGAGCACAAACTGGACCCCAAAACTAAGAACCTGCCTTACCTGCGAAACCCTGACATCCTGGTGGGCGAGAATGACCTCACAGCACTCAGCTACCTCCACGAGCCGGCCGTGCTGCACAACCTCAAGGTCCGCTTCATGGACTCCAAGCTCATCTACACTTACTGTGGTAGGTGAATAAAGTTTAACTTTCAAAGCTTTGAGTTAGGAGGGGATCATCATGTGGTGAAAGCGAGTTAAGTCATATGTCTGCTACACAACTGTGTGATCAAACAACATGAAATCATTTTACAATCCGTAGAATTAACATTTTCGCAACAGTGAATAGATGAGAATGTCATTGATGTTTATTTTGTTAAAAGCGCATTCAGTGAAAACAATACAAACCCTGTTCATCTTTTTGAACTTATTATGGCCTGATTATCAGCTGAATAATGTTTCAAAGTGCACAGTGTTAGAGTTTATGAGTTAAGCACTGCCTTGATGTCTGTGACCTTCAGTAACCTCTATTGCATCTGTAATATAAGTCAAGCATTGTTTATTGTGTTTACATTTATTGATCAAACCTGTCCCTAGCTGTAGACAAATCATATCCTATCATATTATATTCAGTACTATTGTATAGTGTAAGTATTGTATGCAGCAAATCTTGCACTAAATTTATTTGAGTTTTGTTTTTGCAACAAATACAAAATTAAGAAAATGTGACTCATTGTATATCAGCCATATGCACATGTTATAAAATCAATTTTCTGGAGTAATGCAAGATAACTTAACTCGATTTAAGTTATGGAGAACAGTTTGGGATTCAACACCATCCATTTTGTAAATGAACACTATGCAGTAAATTCTGTATATGATAAGATTCCTACCACCTCAGTTTGGAAAGACAGCTCCTCAGTTGTTCCCTTGTTTGATGCGGTCCGGTTTAGCTGCAGGCAGAGCATAACTAAACTCATCATTTCCCCTCTGTGTCTTTAGGAATCGTTCTGGTGGCCATCAACCCGTATGAGACGCTGCCAATCTACGGCTCGGACATCATCAATGCGTACAGCGGTCAGAACATGGGAGACATGGACCCACATATCTTCGCTGTGGCAGAGGAGGCTTACAAACAGATGGCCAGGTTTGTGTGTGTGTGTGTGTGTGTGTGTGTGTGTGTGTTACCTGAGAACTATCGGTTCTGGTCTCCTTGTTGCTCAGCCCTCCCTCTCTCTTCTGGGTTTGTAGGTCAAAGCTGAGCCAGAAATAGGCTCATGGTGGTCTCACCGTCTCTCTTTCTCTTTTGCTTGGTCCTTTAATACTGCTTCTCTCAACCAGCAGCTCTCTCCTTTTTGTCATGAACACACCGACATACACATGTATACTAACAGTACTGTATATACCAAGTTTAATCAGCAGTCAGATCTCTCTCCTTCATTCCTCCCTTCCTTCATAAATGCAGGGCCGTTTTAGTTGAGGCTGGCTGTAGTAAGCAGTCGCCCTCTCAGTATGTCCAGAGTGATTTCGGCACTTTAGGCACTCAGATGCAGCCCGTCGAATCTCAGTGAACATAATGTTCCGAAGTCTGGGAGCTTTTACTGCAAAGCCCAGGTCACCTTTTTGTCACCAGCTGAATCCTGGGAATATCCAGCACAGCCTCCTTCAGCGATCTAAGGAGACATATATATATAAAATATATATTGTTATTTAAAATATATATATATTTATTTATTTAAATATATATATTTATCTAAATATATATTATCTAAATATATATATTTATATATATATTTATCTAAATATATATATATATTCATACTTATTAAAATATATATATATATTTATATATATATTTATTTAAATATATTCGCAATTGGTAATATTATCTATACTGAGAGGAATCATTTGAACTGGGTTCCAGCCAGTGGGAGTCAGGGAGTGCATGGCATACAGTTTGACGCCACTGGTAAACACTTGGCTCAAGTGGTTATGAAACAGTAGCCCAGTTCAAAATACTGTCTCCGAATAGGCAGCGGCCCATGACTAATCTAAAACTCTAGAAACCCCCCCCCAAAAAAAAGAAGGTCTGAGAGAAGAAATTCAAGCATATATCCAAACTTCTCAAAGGGTTAGAGATGCAATAGATGGAAAAATGCCAAACGCAAGAAAGAAACGGATTATAACCGAGCCAGCCTACCTACCAGCAGCTGGGGCTTTATTTCGAACAGAAGTGTCTCAGTAGGACGAGGCAGTGCTGCCTCAGGATTTTAGCTAAGTTCTTTGGAGAATTTGGAGGGCAGCTTGCTGATATATTAAAGCATGCAGAGGGAAGAGGGGATTAATAAGGTGTGCTAACACCTGCTCTGGCTGCAGGCATTAAAATATTTGTTGATGATATCATCTGACACTTTCTATCTGCCCAAGTCCTGACTCGGGCATTGTTTGTGTCTCACTCTTAATTGTTGAACCTCCAACGATCGGTACACATCATCGTCATCGCCCTTAACCTTTAGCCAACAATGACTGTAGTAACTCCAAAAAACACCCAACACAAGGACACTAACACATGCTATATACAGTTTCCTTACGTTGTTTATTTCTTTTGATCCGTCAGGGACGAGAGGAACCAGTCGATCATTGTGAGCGGGGAGTCCGGAGCAGGAAAGACGGTGTCGGCCAAATACGCCATGAGATACTTTGCTACGGTCAGCGGCACCACCAGCGAGGCCAACGTAGAGCAGAAAGTCTTGGCTTCCAACCCCATCATGGAGGTGAGGACAGGAGGCCCTGTGTTGAATGAGACCGTGGATCATTTTCAGTTGTATCTTAAAGGAGACTGACACTCAAAGAAACACAGAATAATGACAATAATAATAATAATACATTTTATTTCTATAGCGCTTTAAAAGGTAATCAGAGGCAAACAATAACAATGGAAACAAGGCACATAGCAGTATAACAGTAATAAACAAAACAACAACATGAAAAACATGCATAACTAGCATCACAGGTTGAAAGCAGATTTAAAAAGATTTAAGTGCAGTTTTTTAAGTGGCTGATTGCTTTTTAATATTTTTTTACATATTTAAAAGCTTTAGTGAGCTTCTTTTTTTAATCATTAGATTCAAAATCAGCATCTAGGCTTGCTCTTCGATTTTTTTTTTTTTTTTTTAATCACTTGATTCAACTTTGTACAACCTGAACATGAAATGTCTTGTGGGTCTGAATAACTGGAAAAAGCTCTGCGTCATTTCTCCCAGCAGTTTGTGTGTAGACGTTTGTTTCCTTCGCCGAATTACTCCACAGTAATTTACGAGCTTAGATGATGAATGGATGATATGGGCTGAATGTCATCATGTTTGCCCTTCTTCCTCTCTTATCTCGCTCTGCTCTACTGGCATTTACTTACTCCCTTCCCTTCGGTTTCTCCACCACACTGTGTCTTACTGGCCTCAAGCTGCTCTCCAATGTGATAACGCTAGTCTTATCCGTTTAATGTGTGTGTGTGTGTGTGTGTGTGTGTGTGTGTGTGTGTGTGTGTGTGTGTGTGTGTGTGTGTGTGTGTGTGTGTGTGTGTGTGTGTGTGTGTGTGTGTGTGTGTGTGTGTGTTTTGTATTTCATCCTCTAGAGTCATGAGGACAGGAGGGGTTGGAGAGCTCCCCTGTGCCCATATGCTGCTCTCCCTCCCTCCCTTCCTCCCCTCCTCCACCTCCTGACATCCCCCACCCTGTCTGTCCTTTCCAACCGCTCTACTCACATCACTCTCGTCCTCCGCGGTCGCCACTTTCACTTCGAGCCAATCAGAGACAAGCTGATGTCACGCAGAGTAGATGGTTGCATCAGCTTTTTCCGATATTACAAGACCCGTGTGTGCGTGAGAGTGTTTGTGCGAGGTGTTCATATGTGTTTGGCTGATGCAGGCAGAGATTGAAATACCTGCTGAAAGACTCCTTGTCTGCAGTGAAAGACTGTTTGTTTGGCCTTAACTCAGCAGGAACCCTCACTGCTCTCACGCAATTTAACTGAGTTCAAGTCGGCTCCTTGAATATTCCTCATAGGGTCATTGATCAATCTTGTTTATAGAACTATGGCCGCTGACTTTAGGAAATTTTATTTTCGGATGTGTATTTGCTCAACAGGAAATGTCCATCAACATATCTAACTCTTGTCTGTGGAAGGACAGAAGTCCATTAAACTACACATAATCTTAATGTTATTTCAGGTTGTAAGACGCAGTATGAGGCTCTGGCACACTAGTTTGACCGCATTTGTATAGAACTTTTAAGAACCAGGCTAGCTGTTTCCCTTTGTTTCCAGCCTTTGTGCTAAGCTAAGCTAACCAGCTGCTGGCGTTAGCTTCATATTTACCACACAGACATGAGAGTGGGATCAATCTGCAGATCAAACCCACGGCAAGAAAGCGAAGAAGAGTATATCCCAAAATGCTCAAGATCCATATTAGCCCCAAAAACACTGTGATGATAGTTTACTTTGTCGCCTCTTTATACTTGTATACTAGTGTTTCAGCATTCAAGTACCAGTAACCACTTTAAAAATTGCTTTCGCTCTGTTGTTGTGTTAAAATTTAAAATGTACTGCCACAAAAACTGCTCTATCTAAATTGAAATACTGTCACCTCAATATGTTGCCAGTGTTTTAGCATTTGGATCTCTTTCTGTCTCTCAGGCCATCGGAAATGCAAAGACCACCCGAAATGACAACAGCAGTCGCTTTGGGAAATACATCGAGATCGGCTTCGACACCCGCTACCGTATCATCGGCGCCAACATGAGAACATATCTGCTAGAGAAATCACGAGTGGTGTTTCAGGTGAGCACATGAACGCACACACGAGATGTTTTGTTTGATATTTCAAGGACTTGCGCTCATACCTTAAATTATAACAGTCTGTTACCTCTGCCTCAACCATCACAGCTCCCTGCACATAGTTAACCTTTGTACAATTCAAAATTCTTTTACATTATGTAATTTTTTAGGATTTCGTTCATGCAGTAACCACTTTTGTGTCAGATCTTTTCAAAGTCACTGTGGCCTTATTGTGTCTTTCAGTCGGCATAAACGAGGTCCGGATAGTAAATTTCGTTCTTGCTGAAGGGTCCTTGAGCATGCTCCTGAACGTGTCTTTCATTGTTACACACAGTTCTTATGCTGACCTTACGCTCTGAAGAAATGGCTGTCTACTTCAGCTTGTTTCCTTGACATTTGAGGGTTACTTTGCTAGATGATTACTCAATGCCTGTCAGCAGAAACACTATAGCCAGAATGTAACACATTCAGTTATGGCTTACTACCTAGTTTGAACCATTACTGCAAAAAGCCCATCTGGAATCTTATTTATCTTTAAACAGAAAAACAGCTTCAAACATTACAGTAAAACTACCTTTAAATTACTGTATATTTAAATTACATTTACATTATGGTGTTGTTCGGCACTCCACCCTCAAATTCGAAACGTTACATTAAAAAGGCAGACACAGCTCACACAGCTACAAGCACACTGGGACCATGACTCAGCAGTTAATTGGCATCCAGTGGCTTACACATGACCCTTGTGTTGCTGCACACGCCCCACGCACACATGCATGCATTCACAAAACAGCAAATAGTGAGCCTCGGGTCATATGGTGAAATATAGAGCGCTATTGGCGGGACAACAAGCAGATGACATGTGGGAAAAGACACTTGAGTAAACCCTCTTCTCTGACTAGTGTGAGTCAGATGTCTCACTATGGGAAAGTGTCTGACAAGCCAGCTATGTCATCAATGTTAGGGGGCACACAGTGGCCTAGTAGTTAAGACACATATCATATAAGAGCAACATCCCTGGTTCGATTCCATCCGGGGACCTTTTGTTGCATCTCACACACCCCTCATTCTCCCAGCACTCTTTGACTCTGCCTCTACTATTATTATTAAATAAAGGCATAAATGCTGTTCACTTTTCAATATTAAAGGTACTTGATGTCCTCACAAGCATGGAGAAGTGCAGTAAACCGGACACACACAGCTACACATACACACACCGCGGTCTTTTCATCAGTTAGACTCGACCAACATTAACTGTCTGTCTGGCCCTGGTGTCCTTTAGAGCAGCATAAGAATGCGGCAATAACTTCCTTCTCCACAAAGACAAGTAGGAGGAAACAAAGTTTACAGTCCGTCACACCGGGTGACAGCAAAGCACTCCCCCTCCCTCCCCCCCCTCTTTCTCTCTCTCTCTCTCTCTCTCTCTCTCTCTCTCGTGTCAGAAACATTCTTCTTATTTAAATAATTATTTAATTTTTGCCCTTTTGATGTCTAACTCCTCCTGAAGATTTTTCACTCTCGTTGTCATTTCACAATGTTATAACTTTTATATATCTCGGTGTGTCCAAGTTCTATCTTGATGGAATTTACTTACTTTTTTTTCTTATGTAGCTTCATTGTATATTCAGCGGGTGTGTTTGCTCACCGGTGGAGCCAGTAGGGCAGTCTCTGGATAAAGAAACATATTTTAACTCTGCACACACACGCACACACACACACACACACACACACACACACACACACACACACACACACACACACACACACACACACACACACACACACACACACACACTGCTGTCTTTGCAGCACTGTTGGGGAATGAGGATGTTGGAGGAAAAGGTGATCACTATCCTCACATTTCTCACGATTGTCTCCGGTGCCACCCGTTTATGGGTGTGTGCGTGTTTGAATTCTAGTAACAGAAGCACCATTGTAAGGCACAGGTAACAGTTTACAGCTTTCCAGCACGCTGCTGACATCCGTTTATAATTTTAGTTATTTATTTTCACTAAAAATGAATTTGTTACTCAATAATTCTGTCTGTATGCAGTTGTTAATGTTGTTTATTATTTATGCCCATTTACTATTATTACTTTATCAGGTATTACTTCCTCATCTTAGGGAATTCGAGTGTAACAAATGAACATGTAATATCCTTATCTGACTTAATAATACCTGTTGACATGCCCAGAGCAAGGCACTAAATCACGAAATGTTCCAGTGGAGCTTCCAGATGTTAAACTGTCAAACTGATAAATTGCAACAAAAAAAGATGATTATACATAAACACAGACATGTGATTTTCCCTGCATGAATGTATGTTGAAAAAAGCCTAGAATTTGTAGATCCATGACATTCATGTGATGTATTTTAATAAAAATGCTATATAGGCGTGCATTCAGCATTTCCCTCACATTATATGATCTTCATGCTTTGCTTCAGGCTGACGAGGAAAGGAATTATCACATCTTCTATCAGCTCTGTGCATCTTCCCATCTGCCTGAGTACAAGGCGCTGAAGCTGAGTAAGTGTCATACACGTGTGCATGCATCAAAACACACACACAGAGCTGCAGAGTCAACCACTGGTCCAAACTCTACATTCACTCCATAAGCAATGGCAAAAAACAGTAGCTAGAAGTCAGAAGGAACAGCTGGAAGGAACATCTTATTTTCTTGTTTAATTCAGAATCGGCAGTGAAGACATAGCAACTGATTGGAAGAGCAATGTGTTTAGCTGCAGTGGCTCTCCTCCCTCTACATCTCTGAAAAAAGTCTTAATAGGCCGCAGTTAAATGTCTGAAGCGCGCTGACAGATAACAGATTGTATAGCAGTATAGACTTATCAAACACATTGACTCTGTGGTTGAACAGGCACTCAGAGCTCTCCCACTGTGGACCTGCACCTGCTCATCCAAGTCATGAAACACACACAAACACACACAGAAAACACACACACACACACACACTGTTGGCACTGGCACTTACAGCCACACAGTCACCCACACAGTCACATACACACACACACACACACACACACACACAGCTGCTGTCTTTTCCTCTCCTGCTGACTTCCTGGCTCAATAAATGGGGTGGTTGTCACAGTCGTGTCAGTGCCCCTCGTTGCCAGGAAACAGGCCGTGCTTTAGTTCAGTGTAAAGTGTGCATAGAGAAACTGATTGTGGGAAAGTTGAGCTAACGTAATTTTTACACAGAAGGGTTGTTGATGGTGCACTAATGGCACAATATATGTATTTTAATTTTTAGCTCCTCCTAGCTATATCAGATACAAAATGTTTTCTTGAATAAACTTCCATTTATTAAATCAGGTACATGTTGGTTTCCAATGCTCTGCGGAAAAGGAGGATGCTGTGATGGCACATTTGTACCCACGTTGCACGAGGTAAAACTGCACATACTGCATGTTTTCTTAATTTATTCACTCTCTCTGTCTCTTCGCTCAGGCAGTGCAAACGACTTCTTGTACACCAGGCAGGGCCGCAGCCCCGTTATCGTCGGAGTGGACGACACCAAGGAGCTGTCCACCACTCGCAATGCCTTCACATTGCTCGGTAACAGGCTCGTCCTCACATAGAAAAATAAACACTCATCCAAGTATGTCTGTAAAATGTACACAATGAAACCCGGTCGTCTAATATATCTTTAAGAGAACTCACACGACTGCTGGATATACCTCTGTTAACTGGGTTAAAGTATTGTATAAGTAGAAGAAAATACTTTGAAGCCATACTTTTCCAGCTCTTTGTGTGAATTTGTGTGTGTGTCTGTGTGTGTTTTCCCCTGCAGGTATTAATGAGTCCAATCAGATGGGCTTGTTCCAGGTTTTGGCTGCTATTCTTCATCTGGGAAACGTGGAGATAAAGGACAGAGACTCAGACAGCAGCGTCATTCCTGTGAGGATAATATTGACACTGACATTAGGATTGTCAGTGAGACAAACTGAAACAGATGGCTTGAAATCTTAAACTGTATATCTGTGGTTATGTGATGGCCCGTATTAGACAGAATCTAAAAACAAACATGTTGGGCCAGTTAGAGCCGAGGATGATGAAATCCTGACATCTTGGTGGGTATTTCCTGGTTATGATTAAGATCTCATCTTTTCCCTGCAGCCCAACAATCACCACCTGACGGCGTTCTGCGAGTTGGTGGGCGTGACCTACCAGGACATGTCTCAGTGGCTGTGCCACAGGAAGCTGAAGACGGCCACAGAGACGTATATCAAGACCCTGCCCCGCCTGCAGGCCACCAACGCCCGTGACGCGCTGTCAAAACACATCTACGCCAAGCTCTTCAACTGGATTGTTGAGCATGTTAACAAAGCCCTAATCACCAATATCAAACAGCACTCCTTCATCGGGGTCCTCGACATCTACGGGTACGTCCGTGCATTAGCCTGTTAGTCTGTTTGGGGTGACTAGCAAATGTTTTAAATAACACCCACTAGTTAAGAGACATCACAGTGTACACCATGGCTAAATATAGTAGTAAAGTAGATTGCAGTGTACCAGCAGTTTGACTCCTCTGTTCTTCCTCTCAAGGTTTGAAACATTTGAGATCAACAGCTTTGAGCAGTTTTGTATCAACTACGCCAACGAGAAACTCCAGCAACAGTTCAACATGGTGGGCAGCATGAGTTTTACCTGATGGATTGCACATTTTTTTATTTACTCATGAAATATATATATTTTTTTGGTTTGATGCAAGTACACAGCTTAATCCCCACTTGTCTGTGTCTGTATGTGTGCAGCATGTGTTCAAGCTGGAGCAGGAGGAGTACATGAGGGAGCAGATCCCCTGGACTCTGATTGACTTCTACGACAATCAGCCCTGCATCAACCTCATAGAGGCCAAGATGGGCATCCTGGACCTGTTGGACGAGGAGTGCAAGGTACGTTTTTTTTTTGTTGACTAAATAATATTAAAAAAAATAAAATGTATATTACATTTAGTGTTTTTTTAATCATAAATCTTCTAATCTTTAATCTGTCTTTTAATAGTGTCTGCATTGGCACCAAAGCTTAGAATATACACTTACATAAGACTTATGTTGACTTATGAATACTGTTTGTGGAATAAAAACTTTCTCATACATGTAAACAAAAAGTACAGTGAGTCCGTGCTGCATATTGAGCAGAAGCATGTGGGTTGTGTTTGAACCTCTCAGTGAGAACCTTCCACCAGATCACACCCACATTCTGCTTTACATTATTCATTTTTTTACAGTCGACCTATCGGTGCCTCCCACCACACACTTGACCCGAGTCTCCCAACACACCTACGCTTAATAGTTCACATCAGAGTTCACCTGCAGAAACCCAGTATACAAACAATGACAACTTTCTAGCGTACACAAAGACACTGAATGGATGGAGTGCATGTTTTTATTTTGTTGAAGACGCTACACACAACTCATAGTAATGTTGGGTGGAGCTTTGGTTGAATGTATATAAAATATGAGGGTTATCTGAGTTAATATTCAGGTTGCAGCCAGTGTGGAGTAAAGGCAGTGCTCATATCTTTACCTGTTCACTAACAATGCTGACTAATCTCTCCGTGGCTCTTTACCGCTGCAAGGTTATTTTACAAGCTGTTGACATTTGAGGTGGTCCACATTGCTAACATAATTGCAGGGAAACACAAACACAAAATTAACATTTGGTTTGACTTCTTTGCAAAGAAATATCAGAAAGATGTTGTTCTCATGCACTGTGTAACCAGAAAAAAACCACTTCTGAGATTAGTAATGCAATCTAATAACTCTGCTATATGTTAATCTACTTGATAGTTTCAGTTCTTTGTCTTGCAGTGTATTTATAAGCATATGGTTACATACATATTTTCTTACTGATACGTTCCACCTTCTGTTTCCCTTTTTATAACCAGATGCCCAAAGGTTCGGATGATTCTTGGGCTCAGAAACTCTACAACACCCACCTAAAGACCTGCTCCCTCTTCGAGAAGCCGCGCATGTCCAACCGCGCTTTCATTATTCAACATTTTGCTGACAAGGTGGGCTTGACTGTGTTTGCTTCATGCTTCATGTCTGCATAGTGTTTGTCATAGTATAAGAGGAGTTAGATTCATTGTTTTGAAAGTTTTGTATTCAAATTTGGTTCCTTATTAAGCTGGATTAATGGCGGGTGACTTTGTAGCTCAGCAGAAAACACTTATTGGCTGCAGTTGCTGCTGCAGTGCTGGAGTTATTTTTAGCATAGCTGGAGGACAGATTACTTTTTTTATTATCATTGTTTTCACACAAAAAAAACAGTACTGCAGTGAAACGTTTAGAGTGTGCGTGTTAAACTAGTGTAATCCACTTTAGTGTTTCATATCCTGTAATGAGGGGAGGTATGACTATGACGCTGTGTTATTTTTAATGTCTGTTTTAAGATCATCACTATTGGGTTACAGATAAACTGGGTTGAGACTAATGCAGGCTCTCCCATAAGGTCCCCTGACATTAAATTGGGCTCCTTGGAGATATTTCTGACCAAACATTTGAAATGATTACTGTTGATATATTTTTAAAGCCACTTGCATCAGGAGTTCATGTCCATACTTGAGCTACTGTGAAGGTTTTACTCTTTGCTTTGGAGCGGTCACTGGCCACCTCAATTCAACATGGAACAAATAGATATAAACATTTACCTTTATAAATGTATCCTAAACATCAGGACAGTGAATACACATTTATTTGGGTCAGATTATTTCTTAAGATCTGCAGGAATGTGATTAGGAATTTAAAAAATACCAGATAGAGAAGGTAAACAGTAGAGATGCAAAACAGAACTGTAAAAACGGAGGCGCTCAATGACCTCCAAACCAAAATATTGCATTATTTGATGAAAATGATCTGAACATAAGCCGACTTGACCATTAAGAACCCCGCCTTTCATGTATAAAATCAGTGTTATTGCTTCATGTAATATAGAGTTATCATTATCAATCAATCTATTTCTATATTTTGGAGGTCAAATACATTGCTTATTGTTATGTTTTTCTTCTCCCTTATGTGCAAAACAAACCAAACCAAAACCAGATCTGTGGCCCAAAAACTGCAAAACATATCAAACCGTGGGCTTATTGTACTGTTGCACCACTATTAAACTCAATGTCTCATCAGAAAAAAATGGACCTGGATAAATCCCAGTGAAATGTCCTCACAGGTATTATAACACCAACTGCTCTCTTGTTGTCGAGCAGGTGGAGTACCAATGTGAAGGTTTCCTGGAGAAGAACAAAGACACGGTGAACGGAGAACAGATCAACGTGCTGAAAGCCAGCAAGGTGAGGAGCACACACACACCTCTACGTTACATTTATATACATCAATATCAGTCAAAAGCAGATCCTAACTAGTTTATGTGCAGAGAGCCATTTGAACCGATCAATGTACAGCTCAAAGCACTACGAAGTGTCCACTGAGATCAAAGCCAAGAAGCCTGCAGCTCATGGAGAGCTGGTGCACCTGGTCTGTGTGTGGAAAAATGAACGATTGTTTACTGACCCCAAATCCCACCTGAAGGCTCAGGGAAGCAGCGCCCTCCTCTGGCCATGTGGAGGTAGTGTTCATGCCAGAAGTGATGACAAATGTTCATTGCAAGAGATATATGGCCAGAGAGAGGTTTAGGTTTTATTTGTACATAACAAACAAATCTCAACACACACACACACAGTAAGTCAGGTCATTGGCTAAACATATTCCACAAAGGATAAATATGATTTTGACTCATTATTATGACATCAATATATTGTTATTATGATATATTTTGCGACATATTGCACCTGCAAGTTTGTCCTCATACATTTAATGAGTTGCAGAAAGGCATGACTGAGCCATAATTAAATGATGTGTTATCTAGTAACAGTAGCAATACTGTACACTTCTATTTACCTTATGATAAACCATCTTTTACACATTTACTAGTTTTGTCAAACAGGGACTTCACAACAACCTTGTGATAAAATGTATTTTTGCTTTCTAAAATTCTTAAAGGGTTGATTTCACAGTTTTTCAAATTGTCAGTATTTAATTTGGCCAATAAAATGCTATTGAACCAAAAAACTACACTCTACAAACATACGCACGTTCTATTAAACCTAATTGAGTCAGATCACCCCGAATTAACATCATGTGTGTGTTTGTGTGTGTTGGTGTGTGTTGGTGTTTTAATCTTTTTTCAGTATCCGTGTCTAAAACCTGACTGGGTCACAAAGGGCCTAAGCCATTAAACCCTCAATGCTGTTTTGACACACACACACACACACACTCACACACACACACACACACACACACACACACACACACACACACACACACACACACACACACACACACACACACAAATACAAGCTATGATGTAGTGTGTTTGTCCAAAATGCTCAAAGTGACCATCGACTGTTCTCTTATAGACTTCATCAAGAGCAGAAATGGGTAAGGGTTGAAATACTGTCTGCTTTAACCTCTAACACAATCACTTAACAACACACACACACAAACACACGCACACGCTCACACACAAACACACACACATAGGTATTCACGGACGAAAATTCGGAATGTTGCCTTGGAAATCGGGGATATTTAAACAATTGGGATTAAATGGTAATGACCTCTTAAAGAGATTTAGTCTAATTAACTTTGGTTTTACTTCCCTGCCAAGCTTATCCCATCATTCTCTGTGTGTGTGAGTGTGTGTGTGCGTGTGTGTGTGTGTGTTCTAGTGTGTGTGTGATTGTTTATGTGTGCAAAAACGCAGCTTTTCCAGCTAGCTGACTGTTTGCTCAGACCATTTGAGGATGTAAAATGCCACTTAAACAGGATGTAAAATTAACTTGATAGCATTTTCTTTTTCAAGCCAAACCGTAGTTTAAACCATTTTGCTAATTTGGTACTCAACCTTCAGCCACACAACTTTGTCTTGAACTCTCTCTCAATGGTCAGAGAGAGACTGAAAAATGATTATGTAAACATTTAGCAGCTATCTGTTTTCATTGCATCACCATGTAACACATTAAAAGTGCAAAATTTAAAAAAAAGAAGGTAGACTATCCTCCCTATGAGTCATGGAGGCAGGTCTGTTTTTTGTGGTTGCCCTTTATATGAACAGAGAAAAGCTTGAATGATGTGTTTTCTAAAACTTCTGCTGTTGATCTTAGCCCTTCAACTTTCAACACAGTTAAAGAACATTCTGTTTCATTACAACTTGGGTCTTATTTGCATAGTCTCGGTCATTGTGTCTTTCAGTAGTGATAAAATGTGACTCACCAAAGTCATTTCTGAGATCTGGTAACAGGGAGACATTGCTACAAAGAACTGGGGCAAAAAGCGTGCAGTCAGACGATCATACAGGCTGTAAACAAGCTGACAATTTAGCCAAATTATCTAAACCACTTTGATTAACTAAACACAAAGTAAGCACACCTGAAAATGTGGCTACTAATTCTTCATTGCACAGTAATCGTTATGTGTGCTCAACTACGGCAAGTACAGTGAGTCCAAGTTGAACTAGGAAGATAAATATGTGATAAATATTTACATTTTACCTTTCATCTTCATTTTCTCTTCTGAAAAAGTTTTGCTAATTTAGGGGTTTGTTTAAAACCTGCAATCGTCTCATCGTCACACATTTGCCCTGCCGCAGTGGACTTATTTTTAGCAGTGTCACTGAAATACCAGATCTTAGCAATTGGCCGAAAACTCTGTAAAAGAAAAGCCCGGTTGTATAAAACAGGAACTTTGTCTAAATACTGCAGCACTGTAACGGTTTCATTGAGTACCTGCATTGCTCAAAACTGCATTGGGACCTGCAAGACACACCGGAGTCTCGCATTCATGCAGACGTCTGCTTGCAAGTCTAATCAATACGGTGCATTCGAGAAATGCCTGATGCAGAGATTTCCCATGATGCATTGCTATACAGGAATCTGATCAAGACTACGACAGATCAAATTCCACCGTGTGGCCGTATCCCTTCAACAGACATGCTTTGTTCTTCATGCAGCCTGAGAGCTCCGTGGAAATGCATCCCTAAGTGTTTAGGAAAGAAATCACCATCCCATCATGTCTCTTCCATCTATTTCAGCCTCATCACTAGTCTGCCTGGTTTTATCGACTTTTCGGTTTGAATCATAGATGTGTATTATAGTTTTTGATGGGCGTAATTATGATTTTGAATTTGAGCTTGTGGGTTTCCTTTCTGTTTAATGTCATTGTTTTTCCTTTTGTCACTGTTTCTCCATATGTTGTCCATGTATGTTTGGTTCTGTCCTCATCATGACAACCCTTCCCCGCCAGCAGAAGGTAAACAGAAGGCGTTCTTACAACGCTGGTCCGCCTGTAGCACTTCCTTTAGCTTCTTTTTGTTTTCCTCTTTTATCTTTCCTCCTTCCGTCTCTCTCTCTGTCACAGAGGTATTATCACCCTAACAGCACTGATGAGATTTAAGTTTTGTGTGTGTGTGTGTGTGTGTGTGTGTGTGTGTGTGTGTGTGTGTGTGTGTGTGTGTGTGTGTGTGTGTGTGTGTGTGTGTGTGTGTGTGTGTGTGTGTGTGTGTGTGTGTGTGTCTTATTTTGCTGCATGGGGAGCACTAAAGGCACTCTGAGAGGAAAAAAGAGGGCTGGACATAAAAACAAGGGACAAAGGAAGGAGGATATTTTTATGTTTTCAGAGTGATGCTGTGAGTGAGCAGCATGTAAAGCCTTTGTGGCCGTGGCCGTCCAGATTATCCCGCTTAATGACGCTGGCGAGAGGAGCAGCATGGCAACGCTCTGAGAGCAGCAGGAGGAACTGAAGCTGCACATAACACAGCATCCTCCTCATATAACCTCAGTGTTATATGGAACATGACTGATGTGTGCATTGTACACAATTTATGTCATAACACCATGGCAAGATAATGCCATGCAGTCATATACGGCCATTGCATATTTTCATATATGACCAAACATAACCTTTCGTTGTTTTTCTATTGGCTTTTTAAAACATTATAACACCTCTCTAACTGTGATTGAGTTTAACAAACGCTAATCAACAAATCAAGCGACATCTACTTTGTGTGAAATGGTTTGGATAAATTAACTCTCATGTCAAACCATCTCTGCACTTGATTACTAGACGAGACAACTTGATTGTTTTTTAATTTAAAAAATTAAGTCATCAGCATCTTGATTTTCTACACTAAAGTCAATTTATGAAGGCTTGCGTCAAATGCTCAAATTTAAGTTGTCATTATGCTTTGTAAGGCTTTATGCAAAAGGTAAGAGAAATGCATATGCATGCCTGGAACTGTAAAGAAAGGTGCTTAGAAACTACATTTATCCCTCATAAATATGTTTTGTAGTTGCACTGAAGCTTAATTTAACAGTACATCCAGAGCGAAATGCTTTGTGGATAACCTATTTTTCAGTAAATAAATATATTGCCTGCAGTGTCTAATGCTGCCATCAGCTGCTCTGTTTGACTGTGAACGGGCTGCTTTCCCCAGTTTCACCTGCTGGTGGAGCTGTTCCAGGACGAGGAGAAAGCCACCAGTCCCACTGGTCAGGTCCCTGGCACCGGAGGGAGGACCCGCCTCAGCATCAAACCCGACAAGGGCCGTGACAAGAGCAGCAAGGAGCACAAGAAGACCGTTGGATGCCAGGTTGATATCTCTCTTCAGTGTTTTTGTTCTGTGGACTGATGCAGTTACTTGCCTGCATGCTTACACAGGTGTCTAACTGCACAAAGTGAGATCAGATACAGCACATTTTGGTAGATGTCAGATCACATTGGATATATATTGGGTGCCCTGTTTACCCAAATGTCTTTTCTGTCCAAAATGATTGTCATTTTTCTTTTTTATTACTGCCAGTTGTGAATTGCAGCTACATGAAAATTAGGATAAGAATGACAACTTCAATTTTCAGTTGGATTTGAGGGATATCAATTATTTCTAATCCGTTTTGATTGTTTTTAGATTAATTATTATGCAGCAAACAACAGCATGTGTTCGAAATGATGATTATCCAAAGCTAAATTCTACGCTCAGCCTAGTTTGAAACTACAAAATAAATGATGGTGATGATTGTTCTCTCTTGCAAATTTCCCCGCTGCGGGACTAATAAAGGATTATCTTATCTTATCTTATCTTATCTTATCTTATCTTGTAGTTTCGTAACTCGCTGCAAATGCTGATGGGTACTTTGAACGCAACGACCCCGCACTATGTACGGTGCATCAAACCCAATGACTTCAAGTTGGCCTTCTCGTGAGTCTTTTCTTTATTTAAAAAAAAAAAAACATGGTTAAATTGTTATATCTAAAGGTAATCGTATATACTGTGGTTATTTGATTTTGGCAGGTTTGATCCTAAACGTGCGGTGCAGCAGCTCAGAGCCTGTGGTGTCCTGGAAACCATCCGCATCTCTGCTGCAGGTTTCCCATCCAGGTACTGATGCATCCCAGCAACACTGCTACTGTTTCGCTTAGACTTTCTTGTGTTGGATATGTGTTGATTCCTTAAAGAGTTTTTAAAGTTTCCGAGCAGAAGGCAAATGCAAATTGACCCTGCACGTTAGAGTCTGCTGTACAATTATGTCTGAATACATCCTCACAACAACAACAAAAACATTGATGCTGAAAACCTCAGGATTTGAGCACAACCTAAAAAAAAAAACATTTTCGCTGGAGAAAACATTTTTAGGATATTAGTCAGAATGAATCACCTCACAGGAATATAGCATACAAATTTTAAAACTTGACAGCCCAAACATGCTTTGCATTATGTGGTAGTAAGTATTTTTCCTGTCAAAAAGCCAAACAGCAAAGCAAACCTGGTTCCCTCTTTTCAAATTGACTTTGCTGAAGAAATTAACTTGATTGAACAAACAGTAAATTAATCAAATGTTTACGTCATGGCAGGCTTCTAACTTTCTGTGTGTGTGTCTCAGATGGACGTACCAGGAGTTCTTCAGCCGTTACAGAGTGCTGATGAAGCAGAAGGATGTGTTAACTGACAAGAAGTTGACCTGCAAAAATGTTCTGGAGCAACTTGTGCAGGTCAGGCTGACTGGGTTTTTACCTTTCCTTCATTCTTAACAAGAAAAAATAATGCTTATGATATGATTTGCATTTTATACGGCACCTATAAAATTACCTTTTAATTTGTGGGTCCTTTGTTCCTCCCTTTTACCCTTCTTCGCAAAAAAACAAGCTAATACTAGTCTCACAGAGTAAATCTGTCCCTTTTTGGTCCGTCTAATCACCGTCTTACTCCTGATCTCTGCTCCTGTCTTCCTTCAGGACCAGGACAAATACCAGTTTGGTAAGACCAAGATCTTCTTCAGGGCCGGCCAGGTTGCCTACCTGGAGAAGTTGAGGGCTGAGAAGCTGCGTGTGGCCTGCATTCGCATCCAGAAAACCATTCGCTGCTGGCTGGTGCGCAAGAAGTATCTGCGCAAGCGCAGCGCTGCCATCACCATCCAGAGGTTCACCAGAGGATACCAGGCTCGCTGGTGAGTCAGCTCAACCTGATTCACACGACCCTTCAGCCATTAAAACAGGACAATGACATGCAAAGACATTTGATTCCTTCTTCCAGATTGTTTTAAAAGACAATGCTGGGTAAAAATGTTTGTTTTTATTATTGTTGCAGTTAAATAAGTCGCGCGATGAAATGCCTAAGGTCTAAAGTTAAGGTCTAAAGTTGTGTTCAATACTTGTTAGTTGAGACCTGTTTATCTCTTTTCTCCTCAGCCTGGCCAAGTTCATGCGTCGCACGCAGGCGGCCACCGTTATCCAGAAGTACCAGCGGATGTGCGTGGAGAGGAAACGCTACAGACAGAAGCAGGCTGCTGCTCTGGTCATGCAGACGATCCTCAGAGCTTACATGGCCCGGCAGAAGTACCAGGCGGTAAGACACACAGCACAAAATGCTGCAAAATGTATTCAAACTGACCTTTTATTAAAACCTAAGATTCAGCTTTCCTACAAGAAATATTCAATAAAACATTTCTTATACTTATAGTTCAGTTATTATCCTATTCTGGCTTACTGACTCACTTCAACAAAATACTGTAACAAGCAAATCAAACCCGTAAGTGTGAATATAACAGAAAAGAAAATGATCAGTGAAATCTGTAAAAAACATGTTTTACTGTACGTCATATATCCACATGGGCTCTTATCACTCTTTCTGCTTCTCCTTCACTGTTTCTGTTTCCGTCTGAAGTTACTGCGGGAGAGCAAGATGGTGATCATTCAGAAGCGCGTCCGTGGCTGGCTGGCTCGGTGCTGGTACAAGCGCTGCCTCGTCTCCCTCGTCTACCTGCAGTGCTGCTTCCGCAGGATGAAGGCCAGGCGCGAGTTGAAGAAGCTGAAGATCGAGGCTCGCTCAGTGGAGCACTTCAAGAAGCTCAACAAAGGCATGGAGAACAAGATCATGCAGCTGCAGAGGAAACTCGAC
Organism: Anoplopoma fimbria; assembly: GCF_027596085.1. NCBI lineage: Eukaryota > Metazoa > Chordata > Actinopteri > Perciformes > Anoplopomatidae > Anoplopoma > Anoplopoma fimbria. The sequence continues at coordinate 12,225,168 of NC_072450.1, forward strand.
GAGCAGGTGAGTTATTCCCCCCCATTTTAGTTTTTATTGTCTTCATGTATTGATTTAATTTGTTATTTGGGTGTTTGACTTCCTGTTGTATGATCCGTCCCATGCCTCCAGACCAAGGAAACCCGGTTGGTCAACGAGAGGCTAGTCGGTCTGGAGAATACCTACACAAACGAGAGCGAGAAGATGCGTGTCGAGCTGACCCGGCTGCGCAGGGCGGAGGAGGATGCCAAGAACAAAGGCAACCAAGTGACCTCTCTGCTGGAGGAGCTGGAGAAGCTGAGGAAGGAGCTGAGTTCCACACAGAAGGAGAAGAAGACCATCGAGGACTGGGCGCAAACCTACAGGAGCGAAATGGAGAAAGTAAGACCGGGATCCACATCTGTAACTGTAGACCCTGTAGTGGTTCTGGTCCTCCATCTCGCTGTGCACAGTGTGGTGTTACATGTCGTCTGTAGATACGGTTTTATCTTTTTTCTAGATGTTGGTTGCTTATTTGAACCTTTTTGGAGAATAATTTGGAGATTTGAATTTCAAGGGAAATTCACTTTTTGCCAGTATACTCTCCTTAAAACCTCCTCGTCTTCTTTCCTCCGTTTTCAGCTTTTAGTGAGACCGTCACGGTCAAAAGTCCTATTATTAGTTTAAAACTAAAGTTACTAGAGAACTAAAGTTCAATAGAAATAGCTCCAGATTAGTACAATGTCCCATAGTTTCCTGGAAATGTCTATATATCCCAGAATACATTTTTTGCTTTAATATGGATATTGGCACCAGAGGAAAAACGTTTTTTCCCAAATTCAGGCGCCAGAGCAAACCAGGGGGAAACATGGTGGGGTCAGAGGGCGCAGTTGCCCCGGGTCAGGTGAGCACAGGAGATAGTGTAGTGAGCTAGTGAGGTAGCTACTGAACTGTGTCTGTGTGTGTGTGTGTTTTTATTCAATTTCTTTCTAGTATTTTGTCTTCTATTGTCTTCAAATAACCCGTGGAGCTTCTTTGAGCATCTTTTATGAGTTAGGAGTTGCAGTAATGTGTTAGATGTGGAAAATAAATGGATCAGTTACAATTAGTTTTGTAGCATGGACTTAAGATATTTAATGTTCAAGGTGCTGACCTTGATTTGCACAGTATGTTAGTTAAGGATAATTTGTTAATGCGTTTGTTTCTGTTTTTGCGCGTGTGTGTGTGTGTGTGTGTGTGTGTGTGTGTGTGTGTGTGTGTGCGTGTGTGTGCGTGTGTGTGTGTGTGTGTGTGTGTGTGTGTAGATGGTCTCGGAGCTGAAGGATCAGAACGGCTCTCTGAAGAAAGAGAAGGACGACTTGAACAGGATGATTCTGGAACAGAGTCAGCAGATGACAGGTAGGAAAACGTCACCTTCTCAATCATTCATCTAGTCATGCAGAAACAAGTAATCGTCTCCTAAACCATACAGTGTGTTTCTTTATGACCCTTTAGAGAAAATGGCCCGTTCGATCGCAGAGGAGACTCAGCAGCTGGAGACCAATCTGAACGAGGAGCGATCTCGCTACCAGAATCTGCTGACAGAGCACCTTCGCCTCGAAGAGAAATACGACGACCTGAAAGAAGAGATGGTTTCCTCGGTGAGGAGCACACGCACACACCCAGTCAATACTTAGGAGAGGTTTAAACTCATTTATAAACATCATTTGACAGCATTCAAGTGACAAATGTATTTGATCCATTATTACATTTTTCTCAACAAGAGATTTGCTTTACCACAGCAGAAAGCAAATGGTTTGTGATATTCAACACTTAGCTACACTTACAGTCTGAAGTCTATGGTTTTTTTCTAAGTGTTTATTTTCTCTCTCATCTGTAGAACGTCTCCAAGCCTGGCCACAGGAGAACAGATTCCACCCACAGCAGCAACGAATCAGAGTACACATACAACTCAGAGTACGCCGAATTGGAAGACGGTTCCCGTGCCGCCGAGGTAAGAACGTTGGCATTAAGTACTGTAACATTAAATAAGAGGAAACACCCAGAGATACGGTTTCTACTGATAGTTCATGGGGCATATGCTCTGCCCTAACATTTCTCTGTCCTGCAGGATGTGACACGAGGAATAGACACCTCGCTGACCCTCAAGCTGCAGAAACGTTTAACAGAACTGGAGCAAGAAAAGCAGTCGCTGCGCAACGAGCTGGAAAACAAAGAGGACCAGTTCCAGCGGGCTAGAGCCAGGGTACCGACACCCACACTGGGCTCTGAAATATATCATATTATCAATATGTATAATATTAACAAAAGATATAACACTTCGTTATAAACCTAATTTCAGTGTGTTAACACTGAAGATTGTAAAAATACCGTAATAGTTGTATAATACCTAATGAAAAGCCTTTTAAAGCCAAATTATACATACGTAAGCATGTAACAACCTAGTATAAGTACTTTTTTACACTTTTCATGACTCCTTGATATAATACGAGGTTCTTAAACCTCATGTGAATAATTAAAACACACCTCATTTGTTATTTCAAAGGTTATTACACCTTTCAGGCCCTGTTCTTATTGTGTCTTGTGTCAACACAGAGTTTGTCACTGTCCTAAACACCTCTTCATCACCACGTTTTGCTCCTTGTTTCAGGATGACGTAGAGTTTAAAAAGGCTCGTGGGGCAGAGCTGGAGTACGAGTCCCTTAAGGTAAGCTAAGAGAGGAGTATAAAGTCGAAATGTTAGATAATGACTTGATCCAAAGCCAGACATCTTCTTTTATTACAGTATTTCCTGCGTAGCTTCAGAAAGCCTCATTTGCCGCTAGTTGTCATAACTATGCCCCCACCGACACTGAATCTTTTCACTTCTCAGCGTCAAGAGCTGGAGTCAGAGAACAAGAAACTGAAACATGACCTGGCGGAGATAAGGCAAAGCCTGATGGGTAAAGCAGCTACAGGTGCTGGGACCCCGGGCTCCCCGGCCTACAAGGTGGTCTTGGAGCAGCTCAACGCCTCCTGCGAGGAACTGGAGGTCCGTAAGGAGGAGGTGCTGATCCTTCGCTCCCAGCTGGTCAGCCAGAAGGAAGCCATGCACCACAAGGTAAAAGAACATTTAGCTGTCTCGGTTTTCTCTGCTCCATCACCACTGCTCAACTGGAAATGATGCAAAGAACTTGAAAAGCCTTGTATATGGCCAATAATCATTCACATGTAATGTCGGCTCTGTGGTCACATGGCGCTGTTGTTCGTTCACAAATTGAAGCTAAATTAGATGGATGTCTCCTGCTTGATTGCATCCACCTTATAACATTTGTGTGTTATGTTTACACCCATGTCTGCTTGTCTGTTTGTCTACTTGTTTGCACAATATCCCAAAACACGACTAATGGATCAGATCAAATATCTCATGGCCTAAAGATCACTGTTATTACATATTTCCAGTAGTTCTAATCTCAGGTTTCCACAATATATATTTTTTTATATTTAACAAATAACTTGTATATTGTGTTCATGTACTTACGAAAAAGCCTGAAATATGAGAATTGCTTTTTTAGCTTTTAACACCTAAACACAGAAAAAAATATCTGTTTTATTTGTTTGACAAAAATGACCTGAACCTTACTTGACTGACTGGTTAGTTTGTGATTCTAGGGTCAAATCACATTATTGTTTACACTGTTTGTAGATATTGTTTTCACTGCACCATCAGTGTGTCTTAACTCTCCCATCTCCACCTTCTCTCCTCCATCCACGCTTTCCTACAGGATGAGAAGGTACAGTTTAAAAACTGCATCATGCATGTGTATTTATCACTTTTTTCAAAGTGTGTCTTTTATGTAAAACCTCTGTAGGTAAGAAATCTGATCCAGCAATCAATTTTATATTTCATCTCAGTGATAGCAAGAAGCAGGAACGCTCTGTTTGTTCTGCGTTCATTTAAATAAAGTGCAGCTATTACCATCGCTGCCAGGAAAAATGAAAGAAAAGGTTTCATGACATCAAATTTTAACATCAGTACCTTCAAATTTAAGAAAAAATGTTATGATCTAAAAAGGCCTTACTTTAACCTGCTCTTTTCTGTCTGCCAACACCACAATATGCATTTTTCCACCTCCACATGCCAAATCAAAAAAAAAAATCATGTTCTCTAGTTGATGTGGGAAATCACTATCAATTAAAGTGAAGAAAGGAAGTTGAGGAAAAGTGGTTACAAATGCTTCGAACATTAAATTAATCATATGTAGTGGCGTGAGAGCATTCAGGGGTGAGTGTTCCCTCCAAAGTATGACAACAAGTGACCAAACTATTGTCAAACAAGGAACTCAAAAGTGCAGCTATAACATAAAATCACAGAGGAAACACAAGATCAGTATTCTAACTTTAAGAGGTTTTACACAAACACACACACACACACACACACACTGCCCTCTCAAGGCTGGAGTTGGTGAGCACATCTGTCAAGTCCTATGTCTGTGTGAATGAATGCAGTTGGACTGTTTGTTTCACTAAAAGTCACTGAGAGTTCTGCTCAGCAGCAGCTTTTACAGCAGCCATTTTTGCATTTGCTCTTGTGAACACTGTCTGTAATACATTTACAACCCACGGATGGATGTCACAAAATGAAAACCCTCTGCAAGTTGAATTTGAAATTGCAGCCTGTACATTTCTATCGAAACAACAGTAATTCTGAAATTGCATATAACGTACTTGTCAGATGTCTAAAGTCAGACACAATCGACTGCACTAAGTTTCAGAAATGCACAGCTTAAAAATTCTGAATATAATATTCATTATCTGTTTAATGGTGCAACTCATAAGAACTGCTTGAAAACATAGCAACATAACACACACAAGGGGGCTCACTTCACACGGCTGAGCAGTGGTGACTACTTGTGAATGTATGTTTTGAATTACTTATGTTGCTGTTGACTCACTAAAGAATTAAACTCTGTCCCAATTTCTCTGCTGCATTATACTGCAGCTACATAGATGCACAGATATGCTGGTTTTTACTCTTTAATGCTAAGAAATGAGCCTTGTCTTCATATCAAACTGTCACACAGTGGTCACATTTTGATCACAAGTGATCTCAACCCCCTGTTACTTATCAGCTGATTCTCAGCACCTCTTCTCTTTTATAAGCTTGGAAAAAGAATCCCACTGCTGTGAAGGGACATTCCCTGTAGATAGACAGTTGACGCTGAGGCATCACTTGATGGCTTGTCACCGTTTCCTCCCGAGGCTCCAACTGGCTGATGATTGTCAGACTGAAAGGACAGTCACAGCCAGCAGCTATAGTGATGCTGGCAGGGAGTCAACAGCACACATGCTGCATGCCCGCAGCAGTGTGAACTCACATCCATGAAACCATCTATTCCGCTTGTCTTCATTCATACACCTAAACTGTATGAAACTGGTTCATGATGCAGCTTAGCAAGCGGTTGTAGCAGCCAGGTCGCTCTTTTTAAATGTGCTGTAAGTCTTTTTCTCATTTATCCCTCTTTCCTTTATTTACCTTTCTATAGGAGACCATGACCGAGCCTTCAGTCTATGTCGAGGATGTGTCCAAACTGAAGGACGCTGGTGAACTCAAGCAAGCTTACGTAGGCCTCAAAGACACCAACAGGTACTTTGTTACAGCCAGTTCTCCTCCATATCTCCAGGTCTCCCCATGCATCAGTGTTAAATTCACCCCAAGCACCCAACCCCAATCTTTTGTCCAAAGTTTGTATCTTACTGAGCTCTCCCTCCATTATTGATGTCACCGTGAAATGTGTGTTTGTGAACGCTGCCTTGTCCTGTGCAGATCTCCTAGGTTCATGCGTAAGCCGTTGGAAGTCAGTGATCTCCTGAGTAGGCTGAGGTAACCAATGAGAAGTGGCCTATGCATCATGGAGCAGAGCATGCATGGCCACGCTGACGCCAAACCGAGTTTAAAAAAAAATGGAACTGATATAACTGAAGCTGACACAGCTGACTCTACGTTGTAGTGCTGATGATGAAAGCTTGGATAGCTTTGCGTGGCGTTTTTCTGCCCTAACTGCATGTCGAATAATGTAGCAGCTCTAGTTACAGTTAAAGGTCTCACTTGAGCTCTAACCAGTATTTGAATTCAAGGAATGTGTGCTTGGCTTTTGGAGTCAAGTTCTAGGATTCATAGGTCTGCATGGGATTTCATGAATCAGCATGTAGGAGAGTAGAGTCTCTTAAACTGAAGGTAGTTTCTGTTTGGGCGCAAAACAAAGATACAAGGATGTTTTTTTTAAAAGATGCTGTTTTTGGAGGTGCTGCAGAACTCTATATTTACAGTGCAGTGTTTACAAAATATGCGGCATGAAAGCATGGAGATGTCTGAGCTAAAAAGGTATACAAGTAATTTTCAGTTGTAGTTTAACCTTTATTAACACTTAGATTTACAACACAACTTCCTCTTACACTGACTCAGCATATGTTGGATGTTGTGGGAGGCCTCCTGTCTCAGCTTTATGGAATGAGTTTGGCATAACTCCTGCATGAAAGCCCACTCGTTTTCTTTGTTTGTTGAAGCAGAGATGCACAGCACATATTATATTATATATTTAAAGTACCAGTGTTGAGGGAAACTCTTCACATTGTTACTTATTAGAGTTGCCCAAAACTCTGTGCTGTGCATCAACGCCTTCATACCTTTTTTCTCCCATGTTGCTTCCTCTGTTGCTTGTGACCTTCTTTGTTCACACACTGACATTAGAGAGTACAGTGGAGAGTATTTAGTACACAGCATTACTCTACATTAAGACAATTAATGTTGCAATCAGCACAACTTAAAACAGAAAAAACCTGAATCTGTCAAATCAAAATTATTTAAATCAGTTTTGGAAGTAATTTAAAATTACAGATAAATTAACATCACAGTCTAAATCCTAATGGCATAAAAAGTTAATAAATCATACTTATTAAGATACAAAGAGGAACTTTTATTTTGTGTTGATTTTGGCGGTGGACAAAAGTGTTAGGATTTCCATTTGTACGTCATGTAGAGGCATCGGTATTAAATTGAGACTGTTTCTTTAAAAGTTCCTCGTACCAACTTTAAGAGATGGACATAGCTTTTCCTCCACAGACACATTCAGTAACTCCAGATGATATTGAATCAAATCGGACAGAGTTTTTACATGTACATATACAGACATCTCAGATAAAGAGCAGAAAGGCCTATTACTGTTGTCTTGCACATCTTCGTCCCCAACCAAACCATCCCGCATTTTTCTTTTTGTCATTGTGTTGTCCGTGTTCCTTTTGTGTTGTTTGTCGGTCAGATCTGCCGCTCCAGACTTCCATAAGCTGAATGAGGACGGAGAGCTGTGGCTGGTTAATCAGGGCTTAAAGGAAACCATCAGGTGGAACTGTGTTTTTAACACGAGTGTCGTTTTATTAGCATGATACGTTTGTCCTTTTCACAGGAAAGAATGTGTGCTGCTGTTTTTTACTTTCATTCACCTCTTTCTTTTCTCTCTCTCACGCTTTGTCTCTCACGTCTTTGATGTTATTCATAGGATTTGTAAGACTGCTTTAGATTTCGTTGTTGTTACTAAGGAGTCCTACAGACTAATAGGAACAGCTACTCTAAGCATAGTTCATGTTTAATGCATTTGGCCCCAGACCTCATTAGATGGGCTCTCAGTGGGAAGACGACTACCAACGTGAATACGTTTGGTGTTGTGTTATAGAGTTAATCATGTATTCTATTTGGGTGCTAAGATTGCTAAGATTTTTCCAGTTGTTTTTGTCCTACTCTTCCTACACAGTACTTTACAGGGTTGTGTGCTCTATAAATGTTATATTAACATTTCTCCACAGATGTTTCATAATGTTTAGTCATTTATTCAAGGTTTTGGTTTGAATTTCAGATTTTATTTATAATAAGTGCTGCAGAACTTGTCCTCATCCTGCAACTTACCTTGTTTTACTCACTTGTAATGACAGTCTGTTGACTTTAATATTCACTCCAGAGCTGGCTTTGTTTTGCATTGTAAAATGCCTTTATTTTGCTAGATGGATTAGATTGGCTAACTGATCAGTTGTGCTTCATAACTAACATCTTATGTACAAGCAGTTGAAACACAGTGAAAGAAGTCATGTTTATGACATTTAACTCGTATAACTCACAGACAGAGTTGGAAGTTACCAAACTAGAATGAAGAGATCCATGAACAGTTTGAGAAGCAGATCCTATCTCCCTCTGACGCAAGAAACTCTATCAGCTCTACCTTACCAAGCCTGACCTCTGACCACAGAGCTGGCTCGGTTCAACTTTTCAACCAAGTGAAACTTAATAAGTCAGCATATTTTGTGTTGAGAAAGGCTGGGCTCCGGGCTGCTGGTAGTGTCTGCTCAGCATGCTGCTGTCCTGCGTCACCACACTGTGGTGAAAAGCTCATTCTCTGACTGTTTCTTGTTCTTTTACTCGCACTATAATGCTGATTTATTTTCCTCTCCTTCTTCCATTGATGCCCTTTCTCTTGTTATCCCACTTCATCTTCCTGTCTTCCCTCACTTCCTTTTATCACCTGCCACACACCTCTTCCTTTTCCCTCCTCCCTTCATCTTCAATCTCACTTCCTTCCTTGTCCCCCCCCCCCCTGGTCTCATCTCCTTCCCCACCTCCCTCCGCTCCCCAGGCTCCTGGAGCACCAGCTGCAGACTCAGCGGAGAGGATACGACAACGAGGTGGAGTCGTTGCGCGGCGAGCTGCAGAATGTCAAGGAGGAGAACAACCGTCAGCAGCAGCTCTTGGCCCAAAACCTGCAGCTGCCTCCAGAGGCCCGAATCGAAGCCAGTCTGCAACACGAGATCACCCGGCTCACCAACGAGAACCTGGTACGCTGCAGCACACACAACGATGCATACAGGTTAAAGAAGAGAAGTAACTTCAACTGCAGTGAATTTCAAGTGCACATTAGAGAATCTCAGCTCACAAAACCGAGCGACTCCACATCTACGAATAACCACACACGGCAGAATCTTTTTCTTTTAAGGTAACAATGATTTATACAAGATTGAGGTTAAGAAATAAAAACGTTTACATTACAACGGTAACATCTGAGATATGTATATGAAATAAATATGTATGTTTAGCCCTTGGAGAGACCATATCATGATTGGTTTAAAGCCTAAATTTGTAAGCATTGTCTTCTCCGACTGAACATGACTTTTATATTCAAATAGTCAAAAGGTTTTTTAATATATAGTAACATCGACATTTCAAGTTACAATATACATGCTCCACATAATAGATCTATCCGATGTAACCAAAAAAAACAACAATTGGAAACATTACATAACCAAAACCTCTTTTTTTTTTTGCTACGTTTGAGCCCCGTTCTTGCACACTACAAGGCGTTGCAGGAATGGCAGCTTGTTCGGGTTGGTCGTTTCATTCCCCATTTGGGCCACGCAAAAAAAAAATCGGAAACAGTGTCACACACACTCATCTGTGTGGATGGTTTCGCCTGACAGGAACTCCTGGCTGAAGACCCCACAGCATCCCGAGAGGCTCGAGTCATCATTTTACGACGGATGGTTGTATGTAGAGTGTGTGTGTGCGTGCATGTGTGCTTGCATGTGTCAGAACTAACTGAGGTTGTGTGTTTTGAATGAAGCAGCGCTGAATGTCGCTCTAACGCTCCACAGCGGCGTCTTCTAACTCACAGCAGAGCAGCTCAGCACCCTTTTTCTTGTTTCTAACAGCCAGCAAGTCCTGTATCTTCTCTTCCTCTGAAAAAGCAATCAGCACAGCAGCTCTCATGTTGATTTTCAATCCCCCCCCACCCCTCCTCTTTATCTATTTGTTTCCAAGATGTCAGTCAACGCAAAGCTGCTCTACAGAAGTGCTTGAGTGTTTCTTTTTACCACTGGACAGTGTGAACTTGAGAAGTCAGAGGCTTGCCGTTTGTCCTCACTATTCTCTTTTCTTTCTCTTTTCATCCGTCTCTCTCTCCATCACTCCAACCCCTCGGCCCGTTTCAGGATCTAATGGAGCAGCTGGAGAAGCAGGACCGAACCATCCGCAAGCTCAAGAAGCAGCTGAAGGTTTACTCCAAGAGGATCGGAGAGATGGGGGGTACGGGAGAAATGATCAATCAGCAAAGACTTGAGAGTCTGTACATATTATGTGTTTGAGTGCAATGAGACAGGATATTGTCTGACTGTCGTGTCTTGTGTGTCTGCCAGCGGGTCAAACCGAGGGACAGACGTCCCCGGGACAGATGGTGGACGAGCCGATTCATCCCGTCAACATTCCTCGCAGGGAGAAAGATTTCCAAGGGATGCTGGAGTACAAGAAGGAGGATGAGCTCAAACTGGTCAAGAACCTCATCCTTGGTAAGAGCTAAGTATGAGGAGCAAGAATGAACAGGTGGATAATTAGATAAAAGATAGTCATCAAACATTTATAAACTTTAAAGAGGTTATTTAAAGACCTTTTGGTTTCCTTCTGTGGTTATAGTTTAACAAACCACTAAGCTTAAAATGGAACTGGTTTTCTTTTGATTTATGGCGTTTTAATGCATAAAAGGAAATTTGTTTTAAAAAATCATAACGCAGGCAGACGTAAAAAATAAAGGTTTCATTGACAGTTTCTACAGTCTGATATCTAAAACCATCTGTAGAAAATGAAACTTCTCTCCTAATGTTCATCCTCAGTCCATCGCTGAACTCTGAATTGCTCCTCTTGTCTCTCCAGAGCTGAAGCCTCGTGGTGTGGCCGTGAATCTGATCCCAGGTCTGCCGGCCTACATCCTGTTCATGTGTCTGAGACATGCGGACTACGTCAACGATGACCAGAAGGTCCGCACCCTTCTCACCTCAACCATCAACAGTATTAAGAAGATCCTAAAGGTAAGTGTGTGTGTGTGTGTGTGTGTGTGTGTGTGTGTGTGTGTGTGTGTGTGTGTGTGTGTGTGTGTGTGTGTGTGTGTGTGTGTGTGTGTGTGTGTGTGTGTGTGTGTGACAGTGGTACTCATATAAATGTATAATGTTAATCCTACAAAGGAAGGATGGTAGGACTTTGGGGCGACCTGTACAGAGTTTTGATGTTTTTTAAAAGCTGTTTTCAGTAATTTGTGGAGTGTTTGACTTGGAGAGAGACTTGACTGTTACCAGCTGGTTTAATGACTCCAATTTGTTCTCCCTCTTGTCCCTTCCTATCAGAAACGAGGAGACGACTTTGAGACGGTCTCCTTCTGGCTGGCGAACACCTGCCGCTTCTTACACTGTCTGAAACAATACAGCGGAGACGAGGTAAGGCTGACACAATGCACACCAACAAAGAAACGTTCTTCCGCAAATATGTACACATACATAAATATTGTTTGTTAAACGTCTGGGCAATTTAGCAATTGTGATTGTTTTTTGTGTTTTGTTTAGTTTCTTCTTGGAAAAAATCTAACAACCAGTAGCGAGTAAATATAAAAAGTTGACATTGTTTTTTGTATTGTTTGTAGAAAATGAATTTACTGTTCTCGTAATTGCAAATGGTGTTACTAGTGAAAGAAAGTGTAAAGCTGACATGAATATAAATTACAATTGATTGAAATGGAAAAGTGTTTTTAACAGAGTTGCTGAGGATAAACAGAGGTTTAAAAAAAAATTCTGATCCTCTCACATGCACAAATCCTTTGGTTTTATTTAAACCCTGTATCTGCCTTTATCTGTGTGTGTTTTAGGCGTTCATGAAGCACAACACGCAGAGGCAGAATGAACACACTCTGTCCAACTTCGACCTGGCAGAGTACAGACAGGTGATCAGTGACCTGGCCATCCAGATCTACCAGCAGCTGATCAAATGCATGGAGAACATCCTCCAGCCCATGATAGGTGTGTTACTACTACTACTACTAATACTGTAGTATTGAAGGGATTTGCTCATGTGCATGATACAAATACTTACAAAGCGCGTGTGTGTGTTCTCTGCAGTTTCTGGCATGCTGGAACACGAGACCATCCAGGGAGTGTCGGGGGTTAAGCCCACAGGCCTCCGTAAGCGAACATCTAGTATCGCAGACGAGGGCACCTACACCCTGGACTCCATCCTGCGGCAGCTCAGCGCCTTCCACTCCACCATGTGCCAGCACGGCACCGACCCCGAGCTCATCAAGCAGGTGGTGAAGCAGCAGTTCTACATCATCGGAGCCGTCACCCTCAACAACCTGCTGCTACGCAAGGACATGTGCTCCTGGAGCAAAGGCATGCAGATCAGGTACAGTAGGAGACGTTGCTGCTCAGAGAGGAGCTACACAGTCCGGCTGGTGTTTTTACCTTCTGTTTTTTTTGTTGCTTCTTTACCTATGACGTGTCTCTGTGTGCAGGTACAATGTAAGTCAGCAGGAGGAGTGGCTCAGGGACAAAGGTCTAATGATGTGCGGAGCCAAGGAGACTCTGGAGCCTCTGATTCAGGCCGCTCAGCTGCTGCAGGTGAAGAAAAAGACCGATGAGGACGCCGAGGCCATCTGCTCCATGTGCCTGGCCCTCACCACTGCTCAGGTAAACTGTAACCTCATTTATTTACGACATTCAAATGGACCAGACCAGCTTTTTAAATCATTGTTCTCCACCTCGCTCTGTTTAAAAGCTAAGAAACCCCAGCTACTGTAGGTAAAATATTTTTATAACCTCTCTGCTTTATGTCTCTTCCAGATTGTGAAGGTCTTGAACCTCTACACTCCAGTCAACGAATTTGAGGAGAGAGTATCGGTTTCGTTCATACGAACCATACAGGTAATTTACTATCAATACAACACTGACATACTGACATACTGTTTCATGTGGCTACAGTATAAATATTAAGGAAATGAATGATCCTGGAAAACACCACCTGTAGAAGTAACACCTTCCAAACCATATCACAAATTAAATCCAGTACTGTTAAATTAATTATGATAACTTCAATCCTCAGTTGACACATTGACAGAACTTAAACACTGTTCTTATATATTTGCATGTCTTGATCCACAACAGTCACTAGTTTTTAAACACAAGCTTAACCCATCAGAGGGAATTTCTGCACATTGTGACTTAAATAAAAGGAATGAAAAATAAATGACTGCTTGGGTGGTGGGAAAAAAAAATGTAACAGCAATGCAAAGCACTAGAATGTGCAGAAACACTGTTACAGCACCCTCATTTTTTAAGTATACATTTTTTTCCTAAATTAAAATGGGCTCTTGTTCTACAGCAAATTAAATTTGACTGCATATTAATTATTTCCATCTCATTTGCTCTCTTCTTTTTCCACTCAGACTCGCTTGCGAGATCGTTGTGAGAGTCCGCAGTTGTTGATGGACACCAAGATGATTTACCCGGTCACTTTCCCGTTCAGCCCTTCCTCCCTCGCCCTGGAGACCATCCAGATCCCCAGCTCGCTGAACCTGGGATTCCTCACCCGTGTCTAAACCGAGGCCCCACAGGAGGGCGGCAATTTTGATGTAGTGGCCACAGTTGTAATTGCAAGTCAAAAAAGTATATATAAAAAAAATTAAGATTTGTATTGACACAGTTTGAGCAATTATGTCCAGAAAATTAAGAGAAAAAAATCTAATTGCTTCAATTCAAAACATGGATTCAAGTTCTCTTAAGAGATCCCTTGACTGATCCTGAACATGACACAAAGAAAACCCAATCACATACTGAACTTTCAACATGCATCTGTACAATACTTGCATTCTCTGAACGTACACATGCACGCCTACACTCATGTGCACTTTCTCTCTTACAAAATCCACAAATACACACGACACCCACAGTCGCCGTCGCTGGTTTGAATCCGTCTGTAAAAGGTCATCGTCCATCCACTCGCTTGTAAAAACGCCTGCCTCTTAGAGAAGCCACAGGACCAGGTCTATGCCTCCAGTACTCGCTCTGCATCCACACCTGGGTCTGTTTGAGCGGTCCTGACCCCGGTTTACCCCAGCCCCCTCCTTTGTGATTCAACTAGCTGTTAAGATTGTCTCTTCCTGCAGACCATTACTTTGGAAGAAAAGTAAAATATTAAATCTTGTCATAGTCTCGTTCTTCGGTGAGAATGTACGTTACAATACACGGGAGCAGGCCCAAAAGGAGGTGTCGAGACCTCACAAAGAGGAATAACTTGACAAATAGAAGTCTAGCTTTAAATGTTGGCTCTATATTTGTAAAGCAAAGTGAATGCCGAGTCCCAGTAGGGAGTCCAGCTGAGTGACACCGCGCTAAAGTTAGCTCTCTCTCCACCCCATGTTGAGGCAACCTTCATTCTGTCATCGTCATTTCACTCTCTGAAACACAGTCAAGCCAAGACAGAACTCATCTTCTGTACTATATTATTTATACATATATAAATATGAATAATATATATCATGTATTTTATTTATTGCATTTACCTCCGTCCCCACCCTTCCCTTTTTTAGATTTAGGAGCTTTCTCTTTGCAGTAAACACGTCCGACATATGAAGGCTGGGACCATCATTTCCCCCACAGCTCTGTAAGGACTGTTTAGGTCCATTGTAGGCTGTTTATGTCAATATCAGGTAAATGATGTACTATAGTTTAAAGAGTGCCAGCACAGATGATTATTTGTTAGGTCACGTCTTAACGTTAGAGATGTCGCTTTACCATGTTTGTCCTGCATTTCAGGCAGATGAAGTGTAGCACAGGTTTTAACTGAGGAGAGATTTAGAAGGTACGAAGGTTTAAGCTCTGACAAGGGTTTAACCTGCTGCAATCTACACTGTTTACAGCTGAGACCAGAGCTGAGCGTCACAGGAAACACTGGCACAAAGATATTTAACTCTCTCACACACACACACACACACACACACACACACACACACACACACACACACACACACACACACATTACACTCTGCTTACTGCTGTATCACAGGGAGTTTGTCCTCCTCTCTCGACTTTCGCCGCTCTGGTCACAGCTCTAGTCACAGCTCTAGTCAGTGCTTTGATGCTGTTTTACTATTATCAATGTGGAAATATTTATTTCAGTATTGTCATTTTCTTAACCATTAAAGCTATGTATATCATGAAGCCATGTATCACTGAGCAGAATGGACAAATAAGGTTTCTCTGATGTTGGTTTTTGGAAGGTTCGTCTCAAATATGTCCAGCTTTACACCAGCGTCTTCTTCTTTATTCCCACACTAACCCGATTCCTCTCCTGCCCCACATGCCTTCCTGTTTATGCCTTTCCTGTGGCTAGGAAAGCACAATATGGGCCTTTATAACCAAAAAACAATAGAATATGTGGAACTGCATTTTTCCCACATCTCAATTGCATGGGGTTACTGATGTAGAAAGATATTTTAGTCTTTTCTGTTTGGTGCTCTGATTGTTCTGGTTCAGAT
Organism: Anoplopoma fimbria; assembly: GCF_027596085.1. NCBI lineage: Eukaryota > Metazoa > Chordata > Actinopteri > Perciformes > Anoplopomatidae > Anoplopoma > Anoplopoma fimbria. The sequence continues at coordinate 12,240,494 of NC_072450.1, forward strand.
ATCCAGACATATTTGGCACTTGCTTTCATAGGCTGAGGGTGATATTGCACCACACCCAATAAATACTCAGTCAGCATGGCCTCAGTGTGGTATAACAACTACCCAGCATGCACTGCTGCTGCTGCTGCCCTCATCACACCTGCATGGGCTTGGCTTTACCATCATTACCAGTTACAAGAAATGAACCCGCATGCTTTTGTTCTTTTTATTGTTTGAACAGAGAAACCTAGCTGAGAGTCGTTGGATGAGTTTCAGGGAATCTGCCAATTTTGTTACAAAAAAGTCCTTTCACATGGTCCTCGCTGCCTCATGTTCAGCACTTTTGCCCCGTCTACTACTGTTGTGCCATTAGTATTAACAGTCAACCGAAATTTGCCTCTTGCCCTCATGTGTACCTTATTTTTGCCTAATGACCTCACCCTGTCACAAACTCATTTCAATGAATACTTTCTCATTTTTTAAGGTGCTTACATATAAAGGGGATTGTGAAAGGTCACCAAAACTGGACTCAGTACCTTTTTTTTTATTTAATGTCTTGTTTAGTTTTAAAACCAACCAACAAAGGAAATATGAGTGAACTCGCTGGTGAAGATACAGTATGTGCTGAGAAATAAATATATTTTACCAAGGTGAAGTATCTCATTAAATGCCATATAAACTACAGACAAAAACAAATTGTAAGTGGAGTAAAGAGAAGTTAGTATGTGAAGTTGTTTTGTGTTGCACTAGTATTTGAGAACAGTTTGATATCCATTGGGACCACATGTTATCAGTCTGCCTTCTGTTATATCATTTGGATACATAGGTAGTTTAAAGTATGGTTTGTGTGAAGAGTACATTTCTGTGGCGATGAAGACGGTAACTGAAGGAATGAAATAACCACATGAATGTTTGAAACTGTTAATGAACTGTATCATGATTTTTAGTTGCACATTGTTGGACAAAGCCTTATCTGAATGATCTGCTATCTGAATGACTTAAACACATGATCAACATTGTGGCATTGTTTTGTTCTGTCAGTGCAGTTTTTTTTTTCCTCCACTCTAAAATTAATATAAATTGTTAAATGTGGTCATTTATTTTATTTTGATAAGGTGTCCTTTTGTCCTACACTTGGTGTCACAGATGGGTCGGACTATTTAGACATCAGTCCAGATGCACTTTTTAGACATTGCTGAGAAAGTCAGATAAATGATAGATGGATAAGGATTGTAAAAATAAATACTCCCACCACCTTTCTACTGAACTGCGACCCATTAAGCTTCCTCCACCACATTCCCTCTGCAAGTGGCTTCACTTTCTTATCAGCAATTTTTTTTGTTTTATTAAATCTATGAATCAATGCGAGCCACAAGCAAGAAAACACAGTTTTCTTGCAGCAGCAGCAACCTTCTCACACTTGTTCATAGTATCCTGGTGAACTGATGTATTGAGAGTGCAGAGTGGAAAGGCTGGCCTAGTTTCAGAGGAGAAAAACAAAACCACACATTCATTCATTTTGTTGAGCAGAGCTGCAGGGTCTTGTTCCCCTGGGCTTCTCTTGGGCTCTCAAACAGGAGAAAGTGTCATTCCTTCACTCTGTGTTTTTACATTAAGGGGAGAGTTGGTTGTAAGATACGACGTAGACATTATAAATGACCATTGTTCTTATCAGCACTAGCGTTGATTGTGCCATTTTAAACATTGTGAACAAACAGAACATATATCATCACCCCAGCTGTTTATGGTACCGGTGTGAAAACACTGAAGCCAGTACCACATGTTTCCTCTCTGACCCATGTGTACATTTGACAAACTGGACTGTTTGTAGTTTCTGGTAGCTGTGCTTAGTGAATGTGTTCACCGTTAAGAAACTAAAAAACTTGGAATAAATTGTCAAATCTGTAAAAGTAAAATAAAAGGATTCAGCACTGTTGGATTGTCTCTGGAGATTATTTCTGTGTTTTTTCTCATTCTTTAGTCTTTAAGAAAGTGTGATTCTTTCAGTCATGTAAAGAAGGAAAACCTAGCCATTAAATTAACTGACAATACATTATTGATCTCTATTTGAGAAGCTGCCTCTTCATTTTAGCTGTCTAAATTATTGCTCTTTCATTTACAGCACAATAACTGAAGACTGAAGGTAATCGGAGCTAAATAGATAGTAATATATTACATTTGATGGTAATAAACAAATGTGACTACAACATTAACATCCTATATCGAACAAAAAGGTGCAAAAAATGTCAAGGTTGTTTTATAACACAGATGGTCCCTTTTGACTTTAAATCTTTCATCAAAGATGCGATGTAATGTCACATCATGCAGTTTAAGGGATTTTTAAATATTAAACCTATAATGTGTACTGGATTAGGCTGTAAATGTGACTTTACAGGCCTCACAGGTACAGTAATACTGCAGGCACTTATGGAGCAGAGCAGTCACAGCTTAAACACTTCACTAAGAAGCTTACAGTTCCCTCAATGACAATCCTCTTCACTGGGAAAAACTCAACGTAGTTCTCCCGGAATAAATACTCGCTGTACAGAGGGGAATAAAGATTGTCTTTTGAGGTAAGATTTTATCATTGATATGGTTGTAATTTATGAAATAATCTTGGCAAACTGATATTGGGTTTTTTTGTGTTTGCATTTGGGTTCAATTTATGGAACCTGATGTGCAGAGTTAAGTAGTGAGGGTAGAGTTTATGACTTGTGATAAACCAGCTTGGATGTTTGACGTTGGTAAATTATACTGGTTTTTGCTATGGTTGAATTGTACATGATGATAACGTCAATAGCAGCCACAGTGACAAGTTCACTTATGGTTAATTGAGTTTCAGCTGACAGTCGAGAGCCGTCTTTGACATGTGTACCAACATAAAGGCAGCTCAGTTTGAATTCAAATTGCTACATAACTCATATTATTTTATTCTACATTCTGTACATATAATACCCTTAGGACTGAAAATATAAAGATGATTAACAATCTCTTAATATGGTTGTAGTTTTCTGAATATGTACGTCTGCTGATTGTTTTTACAATATGTAATATAACAGAGTGAAGGAAGCGGCACACATAAGTATGCATGACGTTACTGTGTGTTTAGTCATACAGTATATTAAAGTGTTTATATTGAAAAAAAGGCTTTTATAAAATAAGTGACTAATTCAAGTAACGGTACAGTGGATGATATATTGAGGATTTGCGATGGGAAAAGTGAATATTCAATTGTGTGTGTTTTAGATTGTGTACTGGACGTGAGTTCCCAGAATAGCTGTGCTGCACTCCTTTACTCTGGAGGTCAGAGAAGGATCAGGACGGAGTAGATTACCAACTACTTATCTCCTAGCACAACACACACACACACACACACACCCACACACACACACACACACACACACACACACACACCCACACACAAACAGGCCAAGTACGTTACAGAAAAATCAAAAGGGCCTCAATAAACCAAAATGTCAAATAGCTGATTGACTGAATGTGTATGTTTGTGTCTGTGTTTTCCACAGGGCTCGTTGTTGGTGATCATCTGCAGCCATGTGTGACCAGACGTTCGTGGCGGCCACCTTTGGCCCCTGCGAAAGCTGTGGGAAAGCCAGTCCTCTTATGAACATCTATATTAAGTCGGAGGCCATCAACTACTGCTCCTTCTGTGTGGAATTGGTATGTTTTGCAATCTGTTTCCCAGCACTTAACAGCTGACACATAAATGCATTGCAGACTATGGCAATGTTTGCATCATTTAACTTCAGTGGATGTAGAGTAGATCTAACAAGATGTGTATCAGCTGAAGGAAAAAATAGAAAAAGAGAGACAGAATCCCCACAAACTCACATAGGTTAGCACACTGGTTCAACCCTATGGACCTGAAGTTACAGGCGTCTCCTACTCTTGTGTTTATCTATGAACATATGTGATAACAGCAATCTGTGAGGCGGCTGCAAAACTTCTACATACAAACGCATCTTTAGTTTGATGAGGATCACACTAACACTTGCTGTTTAACTGAGGACACACCACTCAGCAGCACCTTTTGACATGCAACTGTATTAATATTGTAAACACACAGACACACGCACACGCACACACACACACACACACACACACACACACACACACACACACACACACACACACAGAGAGAAAGTGATGAGGACCTGGCAGAGAGAGATGCATGCCACTGAGCCCCCTCCATATCTGTGGCTCTTTGTCAGCTCACTTGATACCAGTAACTATCCTAAAATAATTTGTTTAGAGCGTTTTTGTGTGGTTAAGGAAAATACTGAAAAACAATTGCAAGAAAATAATAACAAAAGTAAAGTGAAATAGTAAGTTTGATTTAAACTACTTTTAAAATGTATCCTCTGTAAATTGCCTCTAGGCTTTGATTTAATGAATGATCACTTGGGCAAAAGGAGACAATCAAATTTAAATATGCTTAAATCTGTAAGGGGAAAATGGATTATTTTTAAATTTCTTTATATTTTTATTGTTATTTTTTTCGGGGGGGGGGGGGGGGGGGTTATGTCTACATATACATGTTTTTAATTTTAGAGGGAATATTGTCATTGAAAACATAAACCTGCAGAAAAGGGCAACTGGGTAATGCTGCAGTGACATTACTGAGCATTTAATCTAACATTATTCACAATGCCTTTGTTTTATGCTTTCCTCAGTATTAAGGTTGCACAGTAACACATCTTAAGTGTTTTTCTACCTGTTATTATTAAGCTAAAGGGATGTTAAAATAGCACAACTTTAGTTAAATGAAAACGGTAAAGTGTTTATAGCATTTTAAACTGATTAAATGCAGCAGTAGGGGCAAAAGAATATCCTTAAGGGTCAGAAAAAGTTACAAATTGTTTTTAATACTTTGAACTCACTAATTTAACTATTGCAATATGTGGAAGACTAAACCCTGCACCGGTGTCAGCGTGTCTAAATGCATGTGGTGCCTGTTAAATGAATATGAATGCGGAGGATGGAGGATGGAGGGAGGAGGAGGAGGAGGAGGGGACTGACAGAACGAAGCAGGGCACGAGCTGTGAGTGTGACACGCGCGGTGGAGCATCACTTTCGCGATCGAGGACGAATTTAACAAACCTCAAATTTCCCCCCATTTCTCTTCTCCTTTCGCTCCCTCCCTTCCTGAGTGTTTTTCTATTTGTTTTTCTCCCAAAGATGGCTTGTCAGGGGTTCCAGGGAGGGGAAACCGTGGCGACACTAAAGAGGGAGAGCGAGAGTCTGAAGAAGAAGCTGGAGGAGGAGCGGGGGAAGCTGAGCGACATAGAGTGTAAGTGTCTGGGACAAACAACAACAACAACAACAACAACAACAACAACAACATAACTATTACACCTGCTGTAGGCCACTAGAAGCTTGACAGGCTGCAGATCTTAACATGTCAGGTTATAACGGGAGAAGCATCGCTCAGTTGGGGGAAGTTTTCATGAAGTAGCCTTCAGTCTGCAGTCTGATCACGTTTGTGTCAAGTTATGCTGATGAGACTGTGCATATCTTCTGTGAATACTCTCACTCAAGAACTGTACTTCAGTGCAATTTTGAGGTTGGCTATATTTTATACTTCAAATTTACAAAATTTCAGAGTGAAATGTATTTTATTTGCTATTTTCTATTCAACTATATTTCTCTGACAGCTACAGTTACTTATGGAAGCCCATTTCCGCCACTATAATGAAAAAAATAAAGATCATGTCAGTCATTATAATGAGAAACTTTCTCAAAATAATGACTTAGCATCTAAAAATTCGGACTTAATATCTCATAATTATGACTTGCTATCTCATAATGATGACTTAGCATCTCATAATGATGACTTAATGTCATCATTATGACTTACTTTCTCATAATTATCAATTAGCATCTCAAAATGATGACTTTATATCTCATAAATATGACTTAAAGCTTATTATTATGACTAATTATATCATAATTATGACTTACTATCTCATAATTATGAGATGGGTAGTCATTATTTTGAGAAATTTTGTCATTATAATGACTTACGGGATCTTGAAATGGGCTTCCATAATGACTTTGCAGAATAATTTTTTTCATACAAAACCTTTCAAGTATGACGGATTGTTAAATATTAACCTGCCCAACGTTAGGCTTTATAAAATAGTTCAAATCAGCTCCAACTTGACTAGTTACAAACATGAATCGCTGTTTATATGTGTACTCATCTCTTTTATTAATCCAACAATATCTCATGTAATGATACGACACATACAGGCAGCATTATAAGTACTTTTTACTTTTGATACTTCAAGTAAGCTACTTGTAAAATATAGTATTTTTAGATTGATGTTTTCCTACTTGTACTTAAATAAAGGTAGTGAGCAGTGTATTAGTTCTCATGAACGTCACAAAACCAACTAGATTTTGTGTGTGTGTGTGTGTGTGCGTGTGTGTGTGTGTGTGTGTGTGTGTGTGTGTGTGTGTGTGTGTGTGTGTGTGTGCGTGTGTGTTTGTGTGTATTGTACCTCAGTGAACCAGGTGGCTGAGAAGATTGAGGTCTTGGGTGCCCTCTCCATAAAGACCAGACGTGTTATGAAGGGTCATGGGAACAAGGTGCTGTGTATGGACTGGTGCAAAGACAAACGTCGTCTAGTCAGCTCTTCACAGGTATACCTACACTGTACACCAGCGTGTACTATGTACACACATACAGATGAATATTTAAGAGAACTATAGTGCAGTATTATCTAATACAGGTCAATTGTCTTTTTATGCTGAGCATCACTATAGTATATGGGCTCTGTTTATTTTTTTATGTAATGCAGATTTTCATTTCTTATTTAGGATGGCAAAGTGATCGTCTGGGATGCGTTTACTCTTAATAAGGTGAGTAGAATCTGTCGGCTAAGACAAGACAAGACAAAACAAGACAACATAAGACAAAATAAGATAAGATAAAATATGTTTTATTGCCCCAAAGGGGGACATTTTTCATTGGCACTAGTGCTGCACACAGCTGCAAACCACATAAAACAAAACATAGCCAACAGACATCACAGTATAACCAAAAGAAGAGGTGGAAAAACATGTCAAATTTTTCCCATGCCTTCAGAGATAGAAAATACATATAAATACATATACATTATAAAACAGGAGAGAATTGTAAAAGTCATAGACAGAATACATGAAACAAAAATACAATTGTACCTCCTACCTGGGAACTACAAAAACATGGATTAACCCTTTAAACTTCCTATCCCTTTTACGATGTGACGTTCGGTTGTATGAACTGGACAGAGCAATCGGATCTCAATCATATCTCAAGGTGGCTGCTGGAGACACATATTGATAACCGATGTAAATGTAATCAGGTTTAATGATATCGAGGTACAATCTTGTTATGAGATGCATTTTAATGCAAAGTGTAAAGCGGTTCTCACACATTTTCTGTAAAAGAAGCAAATTAAATGCTCAAAAAGACAATCACATGTCTTTGGAGGAAGAAAATAATGGGACTTTTACTACCACCAACTTGGTTGCCCTTAGATACTTCTCCACTCTGTTTTTTACGGCTAAGTTTGTTTTTCTTTAAGTAAGAAAAGGGCTGGTGTTGACTGATTGGGGAGGTCGTCCTCTGATGCCTTACTCCTCTGAGAGAAAGGGCGCGACCCGATCACACGGAAATATGCTTTTAAAGATTATCCATCCATCTGTCCCAGATAATGACTGTGCATGTGTGTGTGTGCTCCTGAGTGCACTTAAATGGCAGCCAGGAGGATTCAGCCTGATTTGACCAGACATTACCACACTCAACATAATCCTTGTTAATTCAGGTTTACTGCAGCTGTGTGTATGTGTGGCTGTCTTTGTTTATGTGTAAGAGAATAGTTGGTTTATGCTTATTTAAGAGAATGTATCTTCCTACCAATAATGAACTACCACAAACATGTATTACAGGAACATGGAGTTACCCTGCCGTGTACATGGGTCATGGCGTGTGCTTATGCCCCCTCAGGTTGTGCTGTGGCATGTGGGTGAGTACAGAGAATTTATCTTTTTATTGCCTAGATTTAATAAAAAACATCTACTCTTTCCAATAATCAAATATCCACAACAAAACACTAAAGTTAATTTAAATATTTAGAGTTGTTTTAAGAAAAAGTTATCGATATTGTGAAAGAAAATGTATATGTATTTTAAAGATTATATCTTATTGTGTTCAAATGTAACTTTGCAAAGACATGGTATAATAATAATAATTATATTATATAAGTAAATACTGTATACAGTGGCTATTTCAATTGTTTGTAAATGTGTATGTTTCGGTGACTGCTACTGCTATTGCTCAGTGGAAGTAAAGTAGATCCTACTGGAAATATGTTTTATTCAATATTCTGAATCCGACAGATACTGTAGAAAAAGTTCATTCAATACTCAGTCATCATTTCTCTGTCAGCCTGGATCATTAGGCGATATCCATACCCAGACCCTGTGTTATTATTGTCTACTATTTCATCAGTGACCCGCAATCTAACTTCTTGTGTTTTATCTCCTTCCGAAGCGGATTGGATAACAAGTGCTCAGTGTTCCCGCTGTCGCTTGACAAAAACGAGAATTTGGCTGCAAAGAAGAAGGCTGTTGCCATGCACACCAACTACGTATCCGGGTGCACCTTCACCACCTCTGACATGCAGGTGAGTACCAGTTCAATGCCTTCCGAGAAAACTGAAAATAAGAGCATTTTATAGATGAAACTTTCATATAAATATAATACATAGTCTATATGAAATAACCACATGGTAAAGCCTTATTTTCTTTATTCCTGTGTACAGAGTATTTTCTCTTTTAATGAAGAGCTTTAGAGCAAAATGAACATATGTTTCAATTAAAATGACAGAGAAAAATTAATAAATATGTACAGTTATATACTGTGACTATAAGCATGCACACAAACACAGAGTAATCAGATTAAGACAATAATTTGATATTACTACAATTCAGATTTCCTGAGAAATTTGAGTTAATATGTGGTTGTTATTATCAATTTAGATGACGTAGTTATGGCTATCTGGATATATGATTTCATTAAAATATGATTCCATTGAAAGACAAAAAAATACAAAAAAATTGCCCATCCCTAATCGATGTACTACATGTGTCAAATAGGTTAATGAGTCAGCATCAACTAGATTTATTTTTTTTGTTGGCTGTGCCTTTGACTCCAGTAGGATCGAAAGAAGTTAGTGACCAGACTCAAAAGGAGAACATGAAAGAAAAGGGCCTGAGACATTTGGCTTTAATAATGCACTACTCTCTGGCCCTCAGCAAGGCAGAGGGTCACAATGACAGAGCACAGGGAGATGGATGGCAGGGCTGAGAAGAGGACAGAAAACAGACTGGAGGGGTGGTGATGGTCCTCTGTCCTCAGCGTATTAATAGACACTTGAGTGGTTCTTATCAAGGAAAGAGGCCGTTATCTAGGAAAAGAGTGGAGCACACGGACCTGAGGGCAGAACATTTAACACACAGACACGCACATGCATGTGTTCTTCCTGAATACTTCTTTCATACTGCATCTCACACACAAAGACATATGCGTGCACATGAGCACACTGTAACGCTCGCAGCCTTTATACTGTACCATTGAAATAGACCATGGCAGTGGACTACATTTAGGGCTCAGAAAGCGTGTTACTATTCATTTTATTTGAAAGACTTGTTCCACATTTTTAAGCAGTCTTAAAGTCTCCGAACAGGAGAGTTAGGATGAAACACCGTTTGTGTTGTTGTATCTCGGTGGATGCTTGTTTGTGTGTGTACTTTTTCACATCTGCTCTGCCAATATACCAGGTTTTGTGATTATCAATGAGGAGTCCCAGAAAGTTTTTGTTTTAGAGCTGGCCTGCACCTTTGACTGTAGCCTATATTAAACCTTTATGACTAAGGTCGTTATATACCAACTAGTCCTAACTACCATCTCAGAACTAGGTTTTATTTGCAGACTACTTGTTTTAATATTTGGCTGCCTAGGACACACTCACAGGTTGGTCATGAGAGGACAGCAATATCTTGGGGCTACACGGCTTGCAAAGTACTCTGCTGTCTCTGCTATAATTGCTATATATGGTGGAGTTGTTGCTACTTATATCCTTGAGAATTGAGTAGGACTACTTTGCTTTGTATTGTTCGCACCTAAAGTGTGTGTGTGTGTGTGTGTGTGTGTGTGTGTGTGTGTGTGTGTGTGTGTGTGTGTGTGTGTGTGTGTGTGTGTGTGTGTGTGTGTGTGTGTGTGTGTGTGTGTGTGTGTGTGTGTGTGTGTGTGTGTGTGTGTGTGTGTGTCCAACTGAGAGCAACATTTAAGTATTGCATTGGCTTTAAGATGATGAGTTTTGATATGTAAGATCTGCTGTTGCAGTGACTGAGTTGTGTGGCTTTCTCGTTAAAGACATTTACATGTGGGATCACTGGGTAATTTAATGAACCCCTGCAAGTATTTAATAAATGGTAACATGCAGGTGGTGGTAAGAAGAATCAGACTGATGCAAAGACTCTCTGTTAGATCAATGAGGTTCCCATCTGTGTGTGTGTGTGTGTGTGTGTGTGTGTCAGTAATTGTGGCTTACTGATAATTGCATTCATGTTGAAGCTAGAGCTACCTCTCAGTGCAGGCAGGATGTGGTGTGTTGTTGTGCCTGAGGTCATCCAGCAGGAGCTCTCTAATCCACGGATCTCTGATGTCTGCATGTGTCTCTAAATGCACATAATCTGTTTTCATCAGAGGGATCGTTGACATTTGGGAATTTTGTGTGCCTGTTTGTATGTGGAAACATTATGCACAATGAGAGTGAGGAGGTGCTGACCTTTGGCTTTTGTTGTGTGTGTCTGCCTGCCTGCAGTGTGAATGCATTTGTAGGTATGGGCCCATAGAGTAAAAAAGTGATTAAAAAATCATTGTATTGCATGTCATTAAAAGTCCTATTAAAGTATGCAACAAAAAGTCACAGTATAGTATCTCACTAGAAGTCATGGTAAAAAAAAGTCATAGTGTAGTATGTCTTGAAAAAAATCATAAAAAAGTGACAGTATATTATGTCACAAAAAAGACATGTAATGAATCAGTCGTAAAAGAAGTAAAGAATGTGATAAAAATGTCATATGACAGTGTCATAATATAGTCAAAATGTAGTATTTGTTTAAACATAGTATAGTATGTCGAAAAAAGTATGTTGATAAAAGCCATGAAAAGATTTTGTATAGTATATAAGAAAAAGTGATAGTATAGTATGTGAAAAAAAGCATATGAAAGTTAAAGTATAGTATGTCGAACATGTAATTGTATATTATGTCATAAAAAATGAAGGTCATGTACTGTATATTTTGTCATAAATGGGCAAAGTAAAGTATGTCAGAAATGTCATACTATAGTTTTTCCTAAAAATTCGTAGTATAGTGTGTCTAAAAAAAGCATTAAAAAAGGTCATAGTATAGTACGTTGAAAAAAGTGATAGTATAGCATGGCAAAAAAAGTCATGGTATAGTTTTTTTTTTATATATAGCAAAGTATGTTGTAAAAAGCCATAAAAAAGGCTCAGTCTAGTAGGTTCAAAAAAATCGCTAAAGGATCTTTGAATATTATGTCGAAAAAAGGTCATAGAAAAGTATGTTGAAAAAAGGCAAAACAAACGTCATAGTATAGTATGTCCAAAAAAGGTTTTAAAAAATGTCATAGTATTTTATGTGTAAAAGAGGCATAAAAAGCCAAGGTATATTTTGTCATAAAAAGCAATAGTATAGCATGTCGAAAATAGGCTAAACCTTGTTGAAAATACGTATGTACTTTGCAAATAAGCATAAAAAGTCATAGTATAGTATGTCAAAAAGGTCATCGCATAGTATGTTGAAAAAAGTCATAGAAATTGAATGTTGAAAAAAGGCAAAAGATGTCATAGTATAGTATGTCCAAAAAAGGTAAAACCAAATGTCATCGTATACATAAAAAGTCGGTATATTATGTCATAAAAAGTCATAGAATAGCATGTCGAAAATAGGCAAAAAATGTCATGTATAGTTTATTGAAAAAAGGCATAAAAAAGTCATAGTATAGTTTGTCGAATAAAATGTTATATTATAGAACATTGAAAAAAGCAATTGTCATACTATAGTATGTAATTGAAAATATATTTAAAAAGTCATTGTATATTTTGTCAGTATAGTATGTCATGAAAAAGTCCTGAAATGACAGACATGGTATAGTATGTTGTAAAAAAGTCATTTAAAATGAATTTGTATATTTTGTCGGAAAAGTTATAGTATAGAATGTGAAAAATGTCATACTATGGTGTGTCATAGCATAGTGTGTCGACAAAAGACATTAAAAGGTCGTAGTGAAGAATGTCGGAAACAGCCCTTAAATAAGTCTTTGTATAGTATGACGAAATTGTTATAGTTTTGTATGTTGAAATAAGGCATACAAATGTCAAAGTATAGTATATCAAAAAAGGCAAAAAACGGAATAATATATCATAAAAGTGTTAATATTGTGTGAGTGAAGAGTTGTTAAATAATATCATAGTAGATGTCGCAAATTCATAGTAAAGTACGTCATAAAAATGTCATTGTGTTTTTTATCATAAAAAGTAATTGTGTTTTTTATCATAAAAAATCATAGTATAGCATGTCAAAAATGAAATGCATAATATTTGGTAAAAAAGTGAAAGTATTGTATGTAATAAAAAGTCATATGTATGAAAATATCATAGTTTAGTATGTCAGAAAAAAGTAATTGAATAGTATGGCATAAAAATGAGTAATATCATATCAAACTATGCCTTAAAAAAATATAATTTCATATTATATCATGTTGTTTTTTTCCGGGGTAGTATAATTGGAGTCAAACCAACAACAACTTTAGTCTGCAACTCAATGTTTATTGCTTTACAAATTTAACCAGAAGTCAACAAAGAAACAGAAACAGAAAGTGGATGCTCATAACAATGCTGCTGACTCTGGATGGACAGATTGTGGAATGAGCTGGACAGCATTTTAAAGGCCAGCCAACAGATGCCAGGAAGCCAGGGGATAATGGAGGGAGCTGTTCCAAGTGACCTGCAAAACACATTTAACAGAACAGCAGATCAGCTTTGGACACAACATTTATCAGAAAGAAAATCATTAAAAAGTCTTAGTATAAGTATAAGTCATAAAACATCATATAATATTTTGTCATAAAAAACCCATGTATAGTAGGCAAGAACAAGTGATAATAAAGTATTTCATAAAAAACTAATTTAATTATATGTGATAAAGAATCATAGTATAGTATGCCATCAAAATAATAAAAAGTCATATAATAGTATGTGATTAAAAAGTTGTGAAATAAAAGGCATAGTATAGTATGTTGTGAAAAAGTGATTGTATATTTACTCAAAAGAGTCATAATATATTATGTCAAGAATTTCATAGCATAGTTTTTTATAAATTAAAGTCATATAGTATGTCAAAAGATCTCATAAGATAGTATTTTTAGTATTTTTACAAAAAAGGTCATTGTTAAAAGAGCATAAAATAGTCATAGTTTTGTTTGTTCAAGAGGGGCATAAAAAAGTCATTGTATATTTTGTCAAAAAAAGTCATAATATAGAATGTCAAAAAATGTATATTATAGTATATTATAAATAATCCCCAAATTTAGAGATATAGTTCAGTCTTTTTATAGTATGTGGAAAAAAGGTCATAGTATAGTATGTCGAAAATAGCATTAAAAATGTCATAGTATAGTATGTCGCAAAAAGAATGTAATTGTATAGTATGTTGAAAATAGACATAACATGTTTAAGTACAGTATAGTATGTGGAAAACAATCATAGTATCACGAAAAAAATGTCATAGTATAGTACATCGAAAATAGGCATAAAAAGTCATTGTATAGTCTGTCGGAAAAAAACAGGAAAATGTCATAGTTTAATATATTATGAAGAATAGTATGTTGAGAAAAGGCATAAAAAAGTCTAAATGTAGCATGTCACAAAAAAGTCTGAATAAAATATCACAAATTGTATTATTGTGTGACATGAAGAGTTGTCAAAAGATATAAAGTAGTGTAAAGTCAGAGTATAGTATATCATTAAAAAGTAATTGTGTATTATGTCATCAAAAGTCATAGTATGGCAAGTCAAAAACGTCAAAGCATAATATGTCGTAAAAAGTGACAGTATTGTATGTCATGAAAATCATAGGAATGTAAAAAAAAAGATCATAGTTTAGTATGTCATAAAAAAGTCTTGGTTGAGAGACAGATATTGGATTGAGCTTGTCAGCATTTTTAAGGCCAACCATCAGGTGCCATGAAGTCTGGAGATAATGGAGAGAGCTTTTCCAAATCATCTGCAAAACACAGCAAACAGAATAGCAGATTAGCTTTGGACACAACACATATCAAAATAAAAATCATTAAAAAATGTTGTTAAAAGGTTGTAGTAAATATGTAAAATTGTCATAGTAAAGAATACCATAAAAAGTCATAGTAAAGTATGTCATAAATTAATTTTAAAAAGGTCGTAGTATAGTATGTGAAATTATTCATTGTATATTTAAAAAAAGTGTCAGTACGAAACATCCTAAAAATAGCATTAGGGCTCTTGTCCATGTGTGTTTATGTGTGCATGTCTCTGTCAGCTCTTGACCTCCAGCGGTGACGGCACATGTGCCTTGTGGGATGTGGAGAGCGGGCAGCTGCTGCAGAGCTTCCATGGTCACACAGCAGATGTCCTGTCCCTGGACCTCGCTCCTTCTGAGACAGGAAACACTTTTGTCTCTGGGGTAAGAGAGAGAGAGATAGTGTGTGTCTTTATGTTTGTCATGTGGTCGCAAAAAACTCTGTAACTGATGGTCCGGTTTGGATTTAGAGTTTTCATGAAACACTGACATTTTGAAGATTCTGGTTGTTGTTTTTAACAGGACAGCAGCAACATTTTCATTCTCTTAATTGTGTGTGTGTGTGTGTGTGTGTGTGTGTGTGTGTGTGTGTGTGTGTGTGTGTGTGTGTGTGTGTGTGTGTGTGTGTGTGTGTGTGTGTGTGTGTGTGTGTGTGTGTGTGTGTCATCAGGGCTGTGATAGGAAAGCCAACGTGTGGGACATGCGCTCTGGACAGAACATTCAGTCTTTTGAGAGCCACGAGTCCGACATCAACTGTGTTAAGTAAGTCCAGCTCTTAACATAAGAAACTAAAGCCCACCAGTGTGACATGACATGTAACTGTCATCACACTTCTGCTGGTACTATAAATAATGGAAACCTAAGTTATATGATCCCTACCCAGATCATCAAAATGCAGAATGACCAAAGACATTTTACCTACATGTGTCTGCACAAATGTTCATCATAGACATCTGAGGCACTCTGCTATCCTTTGATTTTTTTTTTTGATGAATGAGAGACTTTAGTAAACTTTTTGTAAATCTTGTTTTCAATTTGGAGAAAACTTAATTCGACCCTTTGATTAAATACGAAAAACAAATAAAATCTGCTTCCAATCTGATCTAAATCAACTCTTAAATCTGGCATTCAAGTTGATTTGAGTTTGCCAAATCACAACTTTCTCATTCTATTCTCGGTCATGTGTGTTCAGGTACTACCCCAGTGGAGATGCATTTGCTTCTGCTTCAGACGACGCCACGGTGAGTCACGTCATATGACCTGCTTATCAGTTTGTTGTGATGTGGGTCTACTGGTCATGTCAATATGTGCATGTGTAGTAGTAGTATTTTGTTGTTGCGCTAAAATACATTCACAACGCAGAAGTAAAGACACTACACATGTGTAGAAAGTCAATTGATTTCTCATCACAACTACACATTTGTCAGATTGTGGTACTGGAAGGCTTACTTAAAACAGAGTAAAACCTGCCAACACAAAAAAAGAAAACATACAAATATCATCTCAAAAGTAACTCCGACCCTATTTCTATTATATACTGTAATAGTGCCTACTGTAGACTATTATTACCATTGTCAAATCACCCATGTGTGTCCTGCCTGTGTCTGCGTGTTGAATGTTTGCTGTTCTTCCTCAGTGCCGTTTCTATGACCTGCGAGCCGACCGCGAGGTAGCCGTCTACCAGAAGGACAGCATCGTATTTGGTGCTTCCACTGTGGACTTCTCTCTGAGCGGTAAGGAGTCTGTAAAGCACTTAAGGTTGAATCAACCATTTGATAGTGTATTGAATAACATGCATTACTCATCAGCATCTACTGGGAGAGTTTAAAGTCCCAAAAGCTAGCAGAATTTCATATGAATAAAGCTATTTCTTAATAATTCATGGGGAAAAAAATTATCCATCTCACAGTTCCAACCAATGCTTCGTCCATCTCTACTTCTCCTTATTCCGAATTCCCCACTTCCTCTTTCATGTACTTTCTCTTCCTCGCCTCCCCCCCTAGGTCGGCTGCTTTTCGCTGGATATAACGACTACACCATCAACTTGTGGGACGTTTTGAAGGGAACTCGTGTCTCCATCCTGTTTGGCCATGAGAACCGCGTCAGCAGAGTGAGAGTGTCACCTGACGGCACGGCGCTCTGCTCAGCCTCCTGGGACAACACCTTACGGGTGATCTGGAGTTTCCCTGCACAACATGACTTTATCATTACGCTGTTGTTCATTTCTCCTTAATTGTTTATAACCTTTATTTTCATGCATATAATAACATCATTACAGCTGTGTTTGATTATTTGGAGGATGACATTTAGCTTTTGAATAATATTAACATATATTTGTGATCTGATCTTTTTTTGTCAAAAGGGTTAGGATTATAACTAATCAGCCCTGTATATGTGTTTAAATCATATTGAGCCTGATCAATAAGTTAGGTTGGGCTGCTTACCTGTGTCTAAAATATTTGAGAGTCATGTGTCTGGTCAACCATGTCCATATTTTAACATTGTACATTTATTTTCTCACATTTGATTTGTTGGACTAAAAGAGTGTTATATTTTAAGGTTATTTAGCTAGTAACTTGTGCGTAAAAATGTCTGTTTTATATTTTAACCCATATGATTCTTCTCACTTTCCTCATGCAGATTTGGTCCTAGAGCTGATATCACAGTTGGGATCCAGTGACGACAGCACCAGAAGTCCCAGTCTGAAACCAACACTACTGCAGGAGTGTGTACATACAAACCTTCAGTGTGTACAAACACACACAGGAGCACCTAAAATGTCTCTTCTGAATGAGAATATATCATTATATCATAACTGTAGTGTGAGTATTCATTGAAGTATTCAAGTTTGGGGTTCCTGATATTTGTTATTGTTAGCTCGATGACTGATTGTATGAATATGTAATAATTTATGCTGATGTAGAGGGAAATAATAATAATAATAATAATAATAATTAAGCCTTTATTAGTCCCACAATGGGGAAATTATTTCTCTGCATTTAACCCATCCCGGAGGAGCAGTGGGCTGCAATGAAGCGCCCGGGAAATAGTTGTGAGAGGAAAGAGCTGCATGTGTCTGCTCTGTCAGGTAGATCTACAGACAATATCAACGATTATCTTGTAAATAATGAACATTGGTTAACTGTTACCTTCCCTGCCAAAATCAAACCCTCCAGAATCACATTATAGGTGTACACACTGTTACAGTGGCACTCTGCCGTAGATATATATGTGATTATCCGAAGGAAGATTTAATGTAGCCACCAATTTGTTTTATTTCAATAGAAATAAACGTCATAACGGCTTAGATCGATCACTTGTGAAAAAAATAAAAGAGATTTTAAGTTTCTTTGTTGTTTTTGGCTTTGATTTCTCTTCTGCCTTCCATTCACTCAGTGCTGATAACCTCACTGGTCAAAACAGATTAAGGTGACCCGACATGTTTATGCGTTAACAAAATACAAATAGATGGTTGGTATATTCAAAGATTTTGACTGATTGTGATTGTTAAATGTGTGTCAACTGATTGTGACACACATTTAACTTTACGAAGGTTGATCCAGATTCAATCCAAATAGCTCACATTTGCATTTCTACTAATTTTTATCCTGAGACCTGAGGATATTGTTAATAGGGTCGTGTTATTTTCACAAACCATTCTGTATGTGTGTTTTTAAGACAATATTCTTTAAAATATATGCCAAGAAAAACTGATCCTGACTTTTCAATTAAAATTTAAAAAAGACAACTAGATGGGCTCAAGGGAAACTGTAGCTTGCACTCTAGGCCACCAGGGGGCGTTACACTTCATCCCAATTGTAACAGGAGTGCCTGACTGTCTTTCCTATGAGAAGTCCTGTTTGTATTGTTTTTTTCAGGGAATCACTTGCATCATTTAAGAATACATATACTGAGAGAACAGCACATCTCTGGCGTGTGCTAATGATTAGAAAAATCTATTTTAACTGTCCCCTTTGGACTGTGTTTGGTAGATATTCTCAAACTGTAAATGGTCCTTTTGATTTTGCATGTGTTATTCACTGCATACCACGATGAATCAGGCGTCCAATTAAATCCAAAAAATAAAGATTAGAAGACTCTAAAAATGAACTTGAGTAGACTTGTGAACATCAAGTCTACATGAACTTTAATTTATAACACAATTGTGATAGGTTTACAATATGACACTCAATTTTTCCGAGCACTTGATGTAATTTTGTTTTCCTAAGTGGGAGATTATAGTGTTTGTCTCTGTGCTTTCGTGACTGTTTGTCCAAGTGTGTCCTCAAAACATTATTGATCTGATGGTCACTACATCTTACACGTCTTTAATTTTTTTAAACAAATGGTCAAAGGTCAGTCATCCTTCTCAAAATCATCACTAAAACATATCAATAAACTGAGGTGAAAGGCACCAAAACAAAACTGACTTGTCAATAACTGCATGATGAGTGATGAGGCTCCACTATAAGAACTGCAGCATCCCCGTTTCTTCCTTCCTCCTGGGAAAAAAAAGAATATTCCGTTTCAGATCATCAAATTTGTTTCCCTCGTTTTTCAAGGTTATAGCTTTATCTTTTCATTTTTTTTCCCCTGGATTAAAGGTTTTCTGGAATTCAATGAGGGAAACACCCAGAGGGAAACACCAACGTAAAAAGAGAGGTTGGTGAGAGACAAGGAGAGAAACGACAGTGATGGAGGAGAGGACGGAGGGGTTTTACCTTGCAGAGGAAGTACCCACAAATATCACCAGCTGCACTACACTACCTGAACCATTTGCTTTGACTGACTATAATTTGATTACAACTCAAAGCATTTTTCACTTCCTCATAAAGATCACAGAACTGGTCTGTGTGTGTAGTTCACAAATAGTTATATCACAAATAGAGCGAGAGGAGTGAGACTGTTTGGTGATGAATGAAACTAAAAAGTCCTGAGGCCTTTTCAAAGCAGATGTTAAACCTGTCTGCCCACACTGAGATATATATTTAGTTTAGATAAGTCAAATGAAGATGACATCAATGAATTTACATGAAAGTGTGACAGTCAACTATTAGTGTTGTTATACATCCTCTCAGGCTGGGACTGCGTCACTTGACTTGGTTGAACAAAACAAAGAAACCAGCCAACAATACACTTCAAAACTGTTTGATCATTGCTTTTGTGTTTTATGTTCATATATATACTATATATATACAGTACCAGTCAAAAGTTTGGACACACCTTCTCATTCAACTACTTTGAAGAATCTAAAATATAAAACATAATTGTTGAGCATTTGTTTGTTTACCACATAATTCCATATGTGTTCCTTCATAGTTTGGATGTCTTCAATATTAATCTACAATGTAGAAAAAAATAAAAATAAAAATATAGAAAAACCATTGAAGGAGAAGGTGTGGCCAAACTTTTGACTGGTACTGTATATATATATGGTATATTTATGTATACATAATAGTTGAATGTTTATCCTTACATTTGTTCTTCTCTGATTTATTTCTTTTTTTGTTTATTTTCTATTTCTGTGTATATACGATAGTGAGTGGAGGAAACAAGAGTCAAATTCCATGTAAGCATGTCCAATAAAGCTGATTCTAATTTTGATTATGATGTGATAACAATACATTTTCAGGGATTATGATATTTGTTGCTTCAAAACTTTTGAAAAATAGGCCATACTATAGCCGAGAAGGGCTGAAACTCACTATTATTTTCCTCATTCAAAATACGGGACTTTCTTGGGTTTTTCTGCGGTGGGCAGACGCATAAACCGGAGGCGGAGTCAGACATAAATGTGCAGCAGCCCCGTAGAAGGAAACCGTGAGTGTAACAAGGTTCTCCTTCCGCTGTCCGTGTGTGCAGAGAGCAGTCTGATATCGCTGGGAGGGTAAGCTTTTGTCTCTTTTACGCACTCAAAACGTCAATTTCACCTGCTTAAACACGTGTGCTTATGGACATACACCACCGAGGGGCTCGTTTAATGACACACAAAGGCGTCTAAATGCGCCTATGTGTCGGCGGTAGCTGCGAGAGCTCGTCGGTCCGCCTGTGTGGATGTGGTTCTTTGTGTCCTCCATTGCTCCGGTGACAGATCAGAGGTTCACCATTTTAGAGCCCTTAACACACGGACAATTCACGTCATGCATCCTTCACATGACGGTGGTGTTCGTATCGTGTTGACGGTGCATTAACTTGACTCTGCGTTAAAGCTGTGTTTCGCCTCCAGCGTCATCCGGCTCACGGTAACCGGAGAGCTGACGTCCGCACTGGCGGCGTCTCTGCCGCTCAGCCCGCCGCGGCCACCGGGGCTGCTAGCGGCCGAGCTAACCTAACATATGATAGCAATTTTATTTTTTACACCTGGCTGAATATATATTGTTAGGGACTGGGTTCAGATGCTAGTGGTGGACGATTTTTATATTTTTTTATTTATTTAAAAAAAAAAAAAAAAAAAAAAAAAAGAACTGATAGTGGTTGCCATGGTAGTGATGTAAGAATAACGTCACTGGTATTTCCATTGCACTAAGCATAGCCAGTAGTTGTTTAACAGGTGATTATTGAATTAGTCATACAGTTGAATTAAACAGTTTTAATAATTAACTCATCGTTTTCAAAGTAAAAATGCCAAATGCATGCCTTCTGTGTTTCACAAAATGTTTTTATTTTTATTTTTTTTTTATTGAATATAGGATTTTCAAACTGTTTGTTCAACAAAGAATCTGAAGATGTCACTTTGGGCTTTAAAAATGATGCTGATGATTTTCACAGTTTCACAACCAATAATTAAGTAATTGATTGATAAATTGATCATGTGGCAGCCCTGGACTGGTTACTCCATGTTGCCATCACATCAACAAATCTTGTTTTTTTTAGTAGCAGTAGAATGACTTGATACTCGCATGTCAGTAGAGTTCCTTAATTTATGAAAATTAAGGAAACTTTTTTTTTTTTCCCTTATCAGAAAATGTCATGCGGGCTGTGGAAAGAGACCTTGGCTCTGGCAGAGGACTACCTGTACCTGTGCTGCAGAAGCCCACGGCCAGCCCCTCCACCTCCCAGCGAGTCAGCCGCTGCCATGAGGCACCTGGCCCAGGACATGGAGGCACAGCACCAGGCCCGCTTCCACTCCCTCGCTCAGACCTTCCTGAGGCAGTGCGGGCCGGACCCCTGCGCCAGCCTCAGGAAAGTGATAGAGGAGCTGGTGGGAGACGGACACTTGAACTGGGGGAGGGTTGTTTCCCTTTTCACCTTTACCGGGGTGCTGGCCAGACAGCTGCTGGAGCAGAAGAGCATGAAGCTGGGGCTGGACCCTGGGCAGGAGCTGGTGCAGGAGCACGGAAACTGCAGGGGACTCGCAGAGACCATAGCTGATTACCTGGGAGAGGAGAAGAAAGACTGGCTGCTGGAGAATGGCGGATGGGTAGGTTTTAACAACACGTCTGCTTCTAAACTGATACGGCAGAGCTGAGTCAACACAAACATAGTAGATAAGAGAGGTATTTTGATTGTATCTAAGGCAGTTAGCCAGTTCGAAACAGAACTGTTAATTTAAAAAAAAAAATCACAGTACATCTTAAAAGTGAAAGTGATTTATTTCAAACTTTTGTCGTTGGAAATCACCTAGTTTGATAGGATCATGTTTGCTTCCTGCTTGGGTTTATATTCAGATCAATGTGTAAACGTGTCTTAAAAAAAAAAACTGGCCTTGGCTCAGTTTAGAAGCCGAATTCTTTTACTTCCCCGTTTGCCGATTAGACGAGCACTCAAACGTCTCATGTGGCTGCTATGATTATATGAATTGTGGAGTAGCAAAAGGCCAGATTGTGAGGAATGTAGTGTACAAGAAAACAACCCGCAGCAGTGCATATTCAGAGCCATGATCAAACAGTGTTGGGCTTTAGATTATCAGAGTGTTTTGTATTGGTGAAACAAAAGCTGGGTTGTCAGGCCAAATTTTACAATATACTTTTTTAGCCTCTGGAAATCAAAAAGAACAAAGACCATTTTAAACCTTCTTGTTGTGGCTTTTCCAACTGGAAAAACTTCAAGGGATAGTTATGATGGACTCTGGGTAGACTATGGCCCCAGAAGCCTCACCAAACCGAACACAACTAAAGTTGAATGTCTGCTCTTGTGAATGGGTTTGCCCTGGCCTCCTCCCACACACACACACACACACACACACACACACACACACACACACACACACACACACACACACACACACACACACACACCCCTCCTTTCTTCAGCTGGCAGCTGGTTTCAACAGACACGTAACCAGCTCAGCCAGATGGACTTTGTAGTAACAGTCAAAGCTTCTGTGTATTGAGTTTGGCATTGAAGCCATATTGAAAGTTAGCGTGGTACGACCAGAAAAACAAGCAGCTGCAAAGCAGAGAAACACCTGGAGCCGAGAGCAGGTGCACTGGCTGGTCGGGTCTGTGGCTGCAGTTTGAAAACATGAAGCAAAAACACACGGCTGGTGGTTGGGCTGAACAGAATCTGACCTAACCTAGTTTTTATTGTCTTGCTAATGGAGCAGATGAAGCTAGAATGAGTCCATTATTCGTCTTACCAAGTTAACAAAATTCTGTATAAACAGCTAGACAACTGGCACATATTTCTATAACCTCCGGTTGAGATTTATTTTGTTACTTTGAAGAACTGCTGTGCTGTTAGGATATTTGAAAAGTTGCACCCCAAGTGCAAATTTTTGTCAGCGTAGAAACACGGGGCTGTCAGTGACACTGACATATTTTACCCCAAATATAGTATAATTGCCACCAGCTGTCAGCCAAGCCACTGTGGGTTAGAACTCATCTTGACAGCTAATACTTTGTATTTTGGTTTCCAAAAACCTACAGTTTATGCAGGAAAAACTGAAAGTAGCGGGTAGATATCTTACTAGTAAACAAGAAGTTTCTCACCATTACTTGTTTGTTTTTTCGTTTTTCTTGTAGGAGGGGTTCTGCAAGTTCTCTCGCAGTGCCAGAGAAGTCAGTCCGGACTCGTCCATGAAGACAGCGCTGTTTGCTGCTGCCGGTGTGGGCCTCGCTGGACTCACCTTCCTCCTGGTGCGCTAGCTAGCCTTCTCCATCCTTAACAAACCTTCATCCATGTTCTCATTTCATGTTTGGCACAATTAAGTAGACATTTTATTTCTAACATCGATGCTGCAAAAACAGGCTTAATCTGTAGTGAATTCAGGGTTGTTTCTCAAGTCATCAACTGAATGTTTGCACATACTCAGACCCCCCCCCCGAACACACACACACACACACACACACACACACACACACACACACACACACACACACACACATATTAATACTGGCATTTAGTCACTCACTCCTTAAGATTGTAAAAAATGATCTCAATGCCTTCAGAAATGTTGGAGTAAGTGACGTGAGCATATCAGACAGTTTAATTAAAAAAGCACAGGTTTGTGGACAGAATAGTCTTGCTCTCTTTGTATTTTCAACTGTGCAGCTAAAAGACTTCATTTCAATTTTTTCCACAGCTTTTGATTTTGAAATTGTCTGCTGCCTTTTTATTCATGTGTTTACCTTGAGTTGTGTATGTGATATAGAGCCATTCTAGTGTACAATGTATAAATTAATATATTATATTTATATGAAATGAAACTGTAAGCAGTGGCCCTTTCTTTTTTTTTTCTTCTAACTGTTCCACAGCTAATTCAGTTATTTCATTGTTTTCAATATGTCCTGCGTTCATGTGAAACACCTGATTTACATTGGTCAACGGCTGAATCAGCACTCGAGGCAACACAACGGTGCTATCGTATGTTGTGAAATGTTTCTCATATCAATCTAACAAAACAGGGACCAATCCGACTTCAAACATATTGCTATTCGAACCAGCTGTTGCTATGGCATTTCTCCTTCACAAATCCCTTAAACATTATATTTTTACATTGTTTTGGTCTATTTATTTGTCACTGTTTTTATAATAAAAAAAATTAAAAAAAATTACTGAGTTTGTGGGTCTTTGTGATCGAGTGCGGTGGAGTTCTCTTTCTTCAGTGTGAACCAGTGTGGTGATGTCCCCTTTTTAACAACATTGTTTTTCCTTAAATGTCTGCATAGAGGAATATGAATAGAAAAGGATCTGCCCTCCTTTCATATGCAGACATATTGTCATAAATAAGATATGTTCTGCTGTCTGCCTCTGTGCTCCTCTGACCATAACGGTGCTCATGTTACGCAAAGTGCCACATGAGCAATGCATTCCAAGGAAAAAATGTACTCCCAACTAGCTGATTTATGGGAAACTTAAAAATAATGAATCATAGGAGTGCAAGTCCTGACCTTTTGAGTTAGTTTAGATGATTAAGCTGTGCTGGGAACTTATATTTTGTCAACAGGCCACAGTGACCTCTACATCAGAAACTTGCGCATTGAGCTACTTTTACAATTTTGTGCATAGTGCGTTTGTTTGCATACTTAACTTAAATAATTTGAGTTACATGATCTACACTGGATTGCCAATATATGTATATGTACCTGATACTTCTACTTACAATAGCTTCAAAATATTGCAGGTTTTAACACTGGGGTATTCTTTTTTTAACTTAAGTAAAAAGTATTCAAACACTTCTTTCAATGCTAAATAATGTTTAAGAACATAAGAGCCACCAAACAAGGATTGGTTACCTCTAAAACAGTTATTTTACCAGAATCAATCAGCTTTCACTCATTGCCTGGATGTAGATCGAACATTAAAACCCCAAATTGACAAAATATTAAGTTTACTGTAAATATCAATAAACAAAGAGATCATTTAAAACATGTCTGTTACCTTGGTAACATGATGTAATTCTGTTAGGATATATTTAAATGTACCAGGGACACAGTTTAGCACATAGTAACATTTAAAGTATCAACATAATCTTCTATGAATTATAAATTGATTTCTAGTATAGAAGAATAATGAGAAAGTGAAGTTTCACTTATAGACTAGCCTGAAACTAATTGAAAGTTTTGTATCCCGGTGTTTATACAGACTGGAAAAAAACAGAGATACAAGATATGTTTAACTAACAGAAGAGATATGCTTCATTTGTTATAGACAAGTGTGTGACAGTTTGTGTGTGTGTGTGTGTGTGCGCGCGCCCGCCATGACACTAAATGAGGTCATTGTGCCGGCATCTCTCTGACTTCTCAAACATAGACAAAGAGCCCATGTGTCACTCTTTTCATTCACTTGGAGCCCTGAAACTGATCATTTACCCTATTAGACGCTCTCTCACACACACACTCACTCTTCCACGGCAAGTATTGTCTCCATTACGATCACAACACACAGTCACATTGTTTGCAAGAAAGAGAACCACAACAACTTCTGATGTGGGGATCTATGTTTCCTGTTGATAGATTTTACTCTACCAGTGAAACCCAAATAGAGAGTCGCAAACAGCAGACAAATCTCCTGTTATTATTATCGCTATCTGTTTATTATATGGATTATACGGTGCAGAGATTACACGGAGAGCAGTCCTCTGTAACTGATTTAAAACTTAATCTGGAGGGTTTAAAAAGCCAAGGTGTAGAGCCACAATATTATGTGCTTTTTATTGTTTCATTCCATAAACTCATCCTTTCAACTCATTAGCTGAAAATAGTCCCCAACAAACACCCCATTTGTACCTCTCTGAGTAACATTGGTTAAAAACTACATTGCTCAGCTGACAAAATTGGTTAGCCTTTTTTTCTTTTTACAAAAAAATATTAATTAAACTATAAATCCCTGACCCGTTTCTAAAGATGTATGTTTTCAGTATGAACCAATAAGCTTCGGGCTACAGACAGGCCGGGGGATGACCCCATAAGAGTGATGAGGAACATATTAAACTCTGTGACCTCGGTGCCAACCAACACAACAAAAGACAGCTGGTGCACATATCAGACATTACTGCTCAATGTCCTCACACAGGAAAGAGGAGATATGATAAAGGAAGCCTGGTAGTAAGAAAAAAACAAAACACATGAAACATTCAGATTGCATAATCAAGATTCCACAGATGATAAGTAAACAAGTACACTTATTCATGTACTATACTAAAGTGAAATGATTTTGAACTTCCATTTTCTATTACCACATTTCAGAGGCAAATTAGATACTTTTTACTCAATTTCTTTTATTTTGACACCTATAGTTACTACTTACTTTGCAGATTCACATTTAAAAACCTTTATTGAGTATATAAAATATAAAATCCAGATTACTGATTATGAAATAGTTAAAACAGGAAGCTACGTATGCATTTCCATCCCATATTTATATATGCTTTAAAATGATTTATATGATTTTATCTGGGGAAAACAGAGGGAAAAGTGAGGTGGACAGGAAGTCTGGCTGGTCTCTGTTGAGGTGGACAGGAAGTCTGGCTGGTCTCTGTTGAGGTGGACGACGGTCGTATCATTCGGCACTGATCACCACACAAAAGCAATTTAAAATTGGCACTGTTAAATAAGTAGTATGAAAGCATCATTGATTTTTATTTGATTATTTTTTATTGCATTTCAGGAAATTACATTTTGTTGGAATTGATTACAAATCAGCTGCCAGCAGCATTACAATACTGTAAGTCGTTTTCAAAAAGGTTCAAATATATGCTCCGAGTCAAATTAAATATCGAATATGTAACATTTGTCATTGATTTAATGTTTATCTTAGCTGGTAAATGCTAGAATAATAACAGAGATGGCAGTACTCTTTATTACAAAACATCTTCCAGGTGATAGTCCATGTATGTATTTTTTTTTAAGTAGAGCATATAAGGGGAAGTATGAATGTAAAACATATCCGATATGTTAGAAAATAATGAGATTAGATGTGATAGGAGGCAGATTTTGTTGATAGGACCAAACAAGGATAGCTGATTTTCCCTTTTCCATTATTTATGCTAAGCTAAGCTAACAAGCTGCTAGTGATAGCTTTAAAATCCAACTCTTGGGGAATAAAGCAAATTTCCAGAAACACCAAATTATTCCTTTAAATGTGTGCCCAATTAGGGGATCTGAAGCATTTGGAATTATCCAAACAGAGAAAAGCTGAATATTAAAACGTGTATGTGGCTTGATTTAGATTCCTGAGTAATGCAGTGGTAGATATGATTTATTAATGAGTAAATGCCAGACGGACGTGGCGAGAGCAGTTCCTCAGGCTCCAGTCAGCTGAAAAGCTTCTGGACTTTCATCGTGTGCACACTGCATTACTTTTAGTGTGCACATTCATAAACAGAAGTGCAGATCAGTGCCCGGCTCCTCAGAGTTGCTCTCATCTTCTCGTCTGTGTCTGTATTCACAGTGAAGACATACGGTCTGATCTTCTCATGGCTGACGGTGATACTTTAGGGTTTTGATTTTGGTTCAAAATTACATTTAAAAAAAATAAAAGTTTTAATACATATTTGAATGCTTGAAAATCCTTTTGTATTCAGATTAGCAGCTGTGAGCGAATGTGTTCTGAACCATAAAAAGAAACAAACCATTGTTCTTGCAGTGTGAATACAGCTGATGTTTTGACCCCCATCTTCTAACGGTTAGAGATCATTAATGTTTACGCCCTTTTCCTCAGTCAGGGCCAATGATCTTCTTCACCATCTCCACCACCTGGTCACATGAAACAAAAAACATATATTTTTTAAGTGTTTTCTCATCTGTTGACTTATTTTTAGCCATGCTAGCAATGTAGCTCTAGTCCAAACTGAAATATCTTAACAACTGATGGATGAATTGCCATGAAATTTGCTGCACACACTCACGGTCCCCATCACTTTGGTCGTCTTCATCTAAGCACCATCAATATTTTTGGTTTACAGCTAAATGAGCCTCAGCTGGACCTTTAAATAGCATGGCTGCAAACTCTTGTATATTGAAAATAAACAAGAGTTTTATGAAAATAAAGTTGATTTTAATTTGATCTAGTCAAATTCTGATGTATATTCTATTCATGGGTATCTCATGAATAGCCAGAAAGGTGACCAAAGAGTCTTGATCCTGGTGTTCCCCCTGATAAATGGTAACTATAAACCGAAACAGAGGCTAAACTATAGACCTCAAGATCGCCTCTCCGACTACTGTGGGTGTCTCCAGGAACAGATCTTGCCATGACGACTCACATGCAGTCTCACAGTGTGAAAACAATACAAGTCATCTCTGTTGTGGCTGGTTATTACGTAAGGTTTCTCTAAAGTATGTGGGCATGGAACCCAAACCGAGACAACTTCCAGTTAGTCACTGGTGTTACGGGTCTGATGGAAAGTATTGGTTCACTGCTTAAAGTTTTCTAGATGTCGAATGTTTTGTTACTTGAGATAAATGCTATTATGAAGCTAACCCTTAGTTATTATTTGAACAGTTAATCATCAATTAAGGAAAATGTTGTTGAAGAGCACCAAAATATAAAAGCCACACTAAATATGCTTTTTCATGAACAAATAACCACTGGTCCCTTCAAATAAACTTCAGCAGTTCATTTATTTATACCATACTGTAATTAAGATGTAACTTTTTAAAATAAATATAGTAGATATCTATTTCACTAACACACTAACCTGAGCAGGATCAGGAAACGATCCCTTACTAAGCTTGGAGTAGATCAGCTGACCATTCACAAACACCTCAAAGCTTCCTGTGGGGGTGAAGAATGAAAATGCATCAGTGTCAAATCAATATAATATAGTTAATTATTTACGTTATTATTTATGTTTGGCACATAACAAGATATAACTGAAACAACAGTTTTTCCACTAGTTCATTAGCCATGAGGTTACTTTATTCTTATCATTTTATCATCTTTAAAGAAATAAAGCAGCTTAATGTTACCTGGGTTCCCGACTTTTCCAGTCACCTGCTTTACACCAGGAATCTTCTTGAGGTCTTCGGCTAGTTGCCGATAGCGGTATGCATACCCTCATCCTTGACTGGAACACAAAATGAAATACATTCAAACCTTGTTTTCAATCCCATGAAGGATTTCCATACGGGTCAAAATCAAAACTGTGCAGAATTTAAAGCCAGAGACAAATGCAAAAATTGTGGTATATTTCTAGCCAACATGAACTAACAAATCTACCTGAACTACTACTACTTCTACTTCTACTTGTACTTTTTCGGGAATGTAACTTAATAGTTAAGCTGTTAAATGAAGCTGTGTGCTACAGTCGCTTACTTATATGGACTATTGCGCATTCCATTGCACCAGGACTACACCCTATCCTCAAATAAGTCTGTCCTAACTACAACAGTTATCAGCCAAAATATAATATTATAAAATAAACTTACCAATATTCAACTAAAATTGTCGCCATGGTTCTTTAGCTGATCTGTATCTCAGCCTGGAGATGATGTAGAGCTGTGAACAAACCTTCAGTGCGAGGATGAGCTGAATAAAATGCAGCCAGGACGGTTGGGGCAGTTATACGAGTACACACACACACACCCAATGGGAGGAAAAACCAGTCCGTGCAGTTTATGAATCATACTTGGCTTACCAGTATTGCTCACTGTGTCTACCAGTACTGCTCTCTATAATTAACGTGTCTGTCCTTCTCTCTCATGCAGTAGGAAGCTACTTTTAAATATTTTCTGGTTGCAGATGGAGGACAAAATCCGCCATTATTTCTGTGCAATAACAAAGTTTGAACAGAGGTAATATGAGGCTTCAAAAAGTGACTGAAGGTTTTTTTTAGTGTGTGCAAAATTCACACACACTGCTGTAGCTCAGCAAGGAAACACTGTAGAAAGTTGTTAAAGTAACAAAGAAGCAATGTACACATGGACAAGTTTGTGTTTTATAAAGATACTCTTGGAAAATGTGAACTTGAAGGTTAAAAAGTGTCTGTACAAAAAGCAATACTCAAGCCAACAGATAACCAGCACAGTGTCCTCAGCTGCACCGT
Source organism: Anoplopoma fimbria (assembly GCF_027596085.1). NCBI lineage: Eukaryota > Metazoa > Chordata > Actinopteri > Perciformes > Anoplopomatidae > Anoplopoma > Anoplopoma fimbria. Next base: position 12,270,834 of record NC_072450.1, read on the forward strand.
CACTATCTCACAGGTGAGCTGTCTATCAGTTTGGTTCAGCTGAACAGGAGCTGTTGTGTGGGATTCAAATATCAGCAGCTGCTGTTCAACTGAAGAATCGGAGGCCTCTGTTCAAACAGCGAACTAATTGTCTCCTTCTGCAGGCAGAGGGTCAAGAATCTACCAGCCCCAACAGGGGCACTGCTCTAGTGATGATGGGCTCAATATGATGGCAACATCTTGAATTAAAATCAACTTAATAGTAAAAGCCACGCTTGTGAAAAAGAAAAGAACATGTTTCCCGATGATTTACATAATCAAATTGATTTGTATATCTCGATCAACTGCCCAAATCCAAAATAAGTGAGAAGTCAGAATTAAATCCTCAAAATTGGGCCCTAGTTACATTTGGCATTAGGGTTTCAAAATAACCAGAAATATTTATCGTTTCAGCTCTAATTAAATTAACCATCAACACTTTGGAATAAAATCTTTCAGATATAAGCATCTGTTGTTTCTTCTTCATAGCCCACTACTAAATATCCATCAGATTAAATTGTCCATGTATTGAAACAGTCATTCTTTTAAGACTTGAGCGATGTTGCTAAAGCTTTTTTTTTTTTACATTTTTATTTGTTTAAAATGATGTCCAGTACAAAATGTATACAGTAATACCCTTAAGTCTGTCAGTTCCCCTGAATAAAATATTTTAATCTGTTCAGCTCATGCCAGATAACAGTATCTATAAGATACACTAGATTGTAATTTGCTCATACAATAGTTGATGACAAAGATATAGCAATAGTACCTTTGTAACAATAAAAACTATCAGCAATATTTTGGTGGACACACTTTCAATACAATAAAATTACATACATTGTTCTGTAAAAGTTGCATTGCAATCTGCCCATATTTTACAAGATTTTCAAATTCATGTATATCTGTTCATTAACTAAGAGATAAAAGGTTGTGATACAAGTCTTTACACATTTATAAAAAATGATCTGGTGACAAACTGCAATGTTGCAGTGACTGAATCTCAGCAGGCTGTCCTCTCTGAAGCTGCTGTAACAGAGGAACAATGCACTTAGATTTGTTCCTTTTTTTTTTTTTTTTTGTTAAAACAAGGCAACTTCTCAAACTTTGTAATAAATAATAAACCCTCTGCAATGATAATGTACCTTTCGATATATCCTGTTCATAGATATATATATATATATATATATATATATATATATATATATATATATATATTCATAAACGTGTACAAAATATGTTTAAATCTTCTTTTCCTCATTTATGTACTAAAAAACAAAAAGGTTAAGATGGTTGAATTGTGTTCGACACAGCATTTTGGTGGAATCAACAAAAACATGACACACATTCTGCATGCACTGGTTTCCATGGAAACAAGGGGTGTGATTCTTCCAGTTGATTGGGTGCGCCTCTCTGCTCCTTGGCTTTGACTAAAATTGTTCAGAACAGTGTCGCCTCGTGATCATTCACTCTCTCTCTCTCTCTCTCTCTCTCTTTCTCTCTCGCTTCAAACCGATCACAGCATCAACCTCATTGATTGGCGGGACTCTTTGACTCCGCCCCCCGAGTTGGGAGGGTCATCCTGTGGGAACGTCACCTTATCTGGTGTGTAATCGTTCCGCTTCAGATCTGGAAGAAGAAGGAAAGAAGTCAACATGTTGCACCAGATTAGAATTTATATCATCTTAGATTTGCGTTTGAAATTTAGGAGATGAAAAGGAGATGGAGGAAAGTTTCTTTGCTAAACTCAAGAGCAAGATTTTGAACTTCTCTGGCAGTCAATTTAAGTCCAGTACACAAACAACACAAATGTGAGGTGGATACCTCAAGTGCACATTGACTGAGAAAGAGCTTTACAGTGAAACTTTTAAAACAAACAATACCTCCATATTTATAGAACGTTTAAGGAGTTTGTTGAATATTGAGTATTTTTATGTCTTAAAACACTATGGAGGGGATCTTTAAATTACCCAAATGATGTCTTGAAGGCTGCAGATTTTGAGCACATTTGTGATGTACTTTAGTTTATGATTGGGTCACTGAACAGCAGCTGGTCAAAATCCCTCACCAGGAAGTTTGAGTTTCCGACAGCAGGAGTTGCAGTGGTGTTTTGCTCGGAAGTTCCTAATGGCATCATCCCCCAGGTTGGCAGGTCCAAATATCATATCATAGGATCTGCAAGAGTCACACTCACATCACTTAGTGCAAAATTACTAGAAGAAGCTGCTGTGAACTTTGAAATCGTGTTCAATATTGTAATGCTGCTATTAACAAATTGTTATTGATCTGGAGGCCACTTCCTCTATTGATTGTTTGGTCTACATTATAAAAAATCCAAAGAAATTCAGTTTAAGATTACATTAAAAAAAGACAATAAAATAAATAAAAAAATCAGCATTTATTGTGAAGCTGAAACTATGCAATGTCTGAATAATTAATAACAATAAATTCATTATTTCAGCTTTACAATATTGATCCAAAATAAGATCAAAAATAATAATAATGCAAAACATTGATAGAGCTCTCTTACCCTTTCTCACCGCTCTTAATAACTGATGGATCTGTCAGAATCTCCCCGACCCCTACAGAGAGACACACAACAAACACACAAGCTTCATCATCATGATATTAACTCTGATAAGTGCACAGCTATTCAGTGGAGACATTAATGTAAACACATCTGTGACATGAACACATTCAGGGAACAGAGGAACTAACAAATCTATAACTGATCAACGTTTAATCCATGTAGCCAAAAGCCCTTCAAAAACAAACAACAAACTTGTCTGCTTTTTAAAAAATTCTGTGCTGTGATATGGTGAAAGTGTTGAGAGTGTTTACCCTGCAGGTCGAGCACCAGCAGCTCTCCGCGGGTGTACTCGTAGGTCCAGTGGCTGAAGGCCAGCATGGTTTCCTCCAGGAGGTTGGTGGGGACGATCTCATCTCCGTTGTTGTTGTTGAACTTCCTGAACTCCCCAGTAATGCACTCCTCTATAGCAAACCACTGTCCGGCAGAGTGACAGTAGAGCAGAAACACCTCCAGAAACCTGAACACAAGGAGGACTCAGGTTTCATTTCCTCCCAAAAGGCTTGATTGTTAACGAAATATTTAGGCGTTAACAGTGAAGAAAGAATTCTATCTTTAAAAAAATGTATTGCATCGTAAGAGTCTTAACCTATAATGCATTTAGAACTGTGAAAAAGGAAGTATGAATTATTGATTTGAAAACAAACCATGGTCAGATAATGTCTTAGGTTAGCAAATGTCTTGATCCTTTAAAGGAATAGTTTGGCATTCTGGGAAATGCACTTGTTTGCTTTCTTGCTGATCAATACAAACATCAATACAAACTGTCCGTCTGTTCAATATAAAACTAGCTGTCACTTGGTTTAGCATAAAGACAGGAAACTGTGAGAATCAAAGAACAGCTGTAAAGCAGAGGTGTTTTCCCCTAGTTGGGTGTACAAAGGTCTAATGTTGGGGCGTAAAACACCTGTTGTACAATCCACTTCATATAAACAGGCAAATACCAATCTAGCTGTGCCAAACAACAATGAGCTAAGCCGTATTTGTGACTTGGCTGTTCATAACATCTATAGTAATGCATATGTATAAAGAAATATAATTAAAGCCGTTTTAAGATTTGGGGGGATTTTATGGGTCTGTGTTCTGCCGTCCCTTCTTGCATGTGTGCTTACCTCGGTGAATAGGGAATCGTCTTCGGCCTGATTTGGTTGAAGGCAAATGTGAGCTTCTGAGCAGCTCGTTGTTGTTGAATTTCCTGGAGTGATGCAGAGAAACACATGTTTTTGTCACAGCCAGTCTTTCTAGCCAAAAACCTTTATGCTTTTTGAGATTACAACTTGTCATCTAAACGAGGCAGAGCCTGAATGTTTGACACAATATGCTTTCAAAAAGTGCCACATTAAAACAAACTAAATTCTACTTTTTAAATATCAGATGGGTCTTTGAAGCCCAGCCCGACAGCACAGGTAATATGTGAATATATGAGGGTCTTTAGTGTGTGTGTCTGTGCTCCCTACCCTGAGACAAAGGTGCAGCACAGTGTCCTCCTTGTAGATGCTCTGCCAGGTCTGGACCACCTCAGGAAGGAAGGATTTGACAATATACAGATGTCCTGGTTTCAGGATGTCGTACTCTGACCATGTGCAGAGCACCTTCAGGGCCCGTCGGAGGCCTCCTCCCATCTCCTCCTTGCTGAGAAACTCTATTTTGGCACAGAGGCCCCGCTGGGCCCAGGAAGACATGCTGTTGTTGATGGTGTTGGGGGAGCTCTCCTCCAGACGGTACACAGTCACCGGCTCGCCTGAGGAAACACAGAGCAGAAGGTGAGAAAAGCCTCAGTAATACTTTCCTCGAGGACGGTCGCACGGACATTATGCATAATGGTGATGAGAAAACATTTGGAAGTTTTGTACACACTTAAAACTCTTGTGCTATAGCAAGACAGAATTGATGTACCATCTGTTTCTAAAGGGTTTCTGGCTGACATGTTACGTGTGCAGCAGACAAACACTCTAATGACCATATTATACATATACAGTAGCTCTACTATTCAATTGGTGTTTAGTGTTTTAGTAGCGATTTGTCCCATTAACTCTTTATTCAGGGATTTATTTTACCATGCCAGGTATTCGTTTATCTTCAGTCCTTTTTCTTTTGATTATCATTTGGGCATTTTAGCATCGAGTACAACAGAGAATCAGACAGGAAATATTGAGAGTGAGGGAGATGACATACAAAAAAATTGCCCAACAAGAGTTCTGTTCCAGTGAACAAGCAAAGTCTTTACTTCCTGTTCAGCGAGAAACTGGTACACAGATGGTTTTCTTTGGGTAGGTGATTCAAAACAGCTGCAGTTCCTCAGAAGCTTATATCAGCATATAAGCTGTTGTATATCAGCTGATGAAAAACCCTCTTTAAGAAGTGAGTTGTCACTATATTTACTTTGGTCAGTTATTTCTGTGTTTTTGCACATCGTCTGTACTGACCTACACAGCCAAAACACAGTAATTACATATTTAGTCTGAATTGGGTTAAGACCAGAATCTGATCTTTTTTTACCATTAGCATATTTTAAGCCATTAATGCGTTTAAAAAAAACAAAAAACTGCAGTGAATTCACTCCGGCTGCTTTGGGATAGTTGGTGAGAGCTAAATCGTATTCTAACTAGAAGAGTGCATCTAGTAGAGTGCAGAGCTCCACCTCCTAAATTGTGAAGCTAAAATATTCATACAAAAAAATACAACACACATACATACAAGATAGAACATATATACTTTGCTCATCAACAACTTGTTCATGACTGTGAAACAAGCAGCTGCAGGTGTGAGGGGGCAACAACAATGTAGAAAACACATCTCTTATCTCCCTCCTAACTTCCTCATTCTCCAACTGTCTGCTGTCTTTTCTCAGAATGATCCGCAGTGTTTTCACCTGAGCCGACATGTCTGGGAATGCGCTGTGATCCAGACTTACCTCTAGGGGGCACAGGGGTGAAGGGGATGCTCTGAGACAGCCTCATCAAGTTGTTGCGCTCCACAGCTACAGGAGGAAAAGTATGCAAGCACACGTAAATACACAAACAGGTTGAAACAACTGCAGATAAAACTTTGTAGAATTATTAATAAACTCAGTGAAACAAATTACATAAAAAACACATACAAATTATTCTCGCTTTCTCACCTGAGTACTGGTAGCTTTCCATGGGCTTGAAAGGTGAGCCAATAGCTGTGGAGGAAAAGAAAAGAACAGTAAATCTTTTTAGATAATTTATCAATTTAATAAACTTGCCAATGATAACCACTGGACAACATTAGGGCACATTAATGCAACAAAAACACCCTGAGCTGTTCCAGCATCCACCAGTAGATGTCTCTGTATGACCTCACAACAAAAGATCAAACTTGACAGTTTTACTTCCTCCCTGCAAGTCATTTCTGTTGCTAGGTAAAAAAATAAATTAATATTTGTATTTACATGTATTTTAACTTCTTGGATATTCCTTTTATTCTCATAAATTATAAAAGTACAACACTAAAGTTAAAACAGACCATAGTTATCACTGCAGATATCATTTAAACCAGAACCGTCTTATTATCATCAGTTTGCAAAAAAAGAAAAGGAAAAAAAGCAATATATCTTATTGAGAAATATTGGGAGTGAAACTGTAACTAGTGAATATTTTTATTCAGATTATTTCTAAATTACATGATTAAATACCAAGTTCACTAAGTGACAAGAAATAGTGACAAACCCCATGCCCATCACAATTTCTCGGAGCCCAAGATGTCTTGTTTTGTCAGTCCAATCCAAAAAGCCAAAGATATTCAATTTGTAATACATTTTTTTTGGAGAAAAGCAGAAAAATGGCCACATGGGAGAAGCTGGATCTAGAGAATGTTTCAGCACTTTGACTATCAAAACAGTCGCCGCTTAATCATCTCTTGATCAACTAATCGATTAATGGACTAAACATTTAAACTGTTAAACCCCGCTATGTGGCTCTGAGTTCGTTGTGCTGTTTGTTCAGTCAGTGTGGGTTACTCACAGTCCTTTCTGGCTCCGAGTAGGGAGTGTCGAGGCGTGTAGAGAGAAACTGCGGCTGTAACCACAGAAGAAGAAGAAAAGCACAGTGACGCTTTCATCCAGAAATATGAGTAGACATACATGCAGTATTGTACAGCAGAGTTCACTCCCTTTTCTAGGTTTTTCCATAAACAAAGATCCAAACTTACTTGCAAAACAGGCAGGTTTTTTTTTATCTCAACTGAAATACAAACTAATGCAATATATGCAAATGTAGAAGTCTAAATATTTTTGGAATAGTTTGGATATTCCCCCCCTACCTCAAATATTTTATTAGCTGCTATGATCCTTTCCTGGTCTGGAATAAACCTCATACAAATTCTATAATGTCCAGGAAGTAAATGATAAATCCTCCTTTCTGTTGCTAAAGCCAGAGGTGATGATGTTACAGTATGGATTTTTATCTCGCATAAACATGCATTGGATGCCAAAATAGGGAGAAGGTCGAATGTCCCTTTGATAACAGAGCCTATATAAATGCTGCTGGACCAGCTGTTCCAGACAGAACGAGTCTAAACCAAACTAAAACCAAGCAAGATGGAGGAACTACAGTGAAACAACAGTTGTTACCATTTGGTGCATCTTCCCCAGGGGCTCGCCTGAAAGAGAGCAAGAAAGACAACAGAAAGACATTAGTTTAACAAAACAGATTACACGCATATCAGTCTAGTTCTTGAATCTGCACAAGAGCTTGTGTAATGCATTTACATAGGGTGGTGGGAATTAAGTGTTTATCACTGAGTGCTGGTTTTTAAATAAGTAGAGAGAAATATGCATCAAAAATCTACTTAAATCAGACACTAACTGGTCTGACTTTTATATATGTCACTAAACATTTTAGAGGTGTGTGCGTAGCCTACTTGCACGTCTATCTTTGTGAGAACCAATTGGAGAGTTAGACCTAGAGAATGAGGATATTTTGGAAACTGAGGACATTTTAAAGGGTCTCCACCTTCAGACTGAACTTCAAAGGCCTATTTGAGTGTTCAGACTTGGTTAGAATTAGGTTTAGGTTAGGTTTAACGAGAGGGGGTCTACAGCACAAGGGTTCAGCTCATGGTACACAGCCACAAGTCAAATAACTTTAACTCCTCTAAATATCGAGTAAGGGGTGGGGTTAGGCATTTAGTTGTATGTTTATGGTTAGGGTTCAGGAGCTGGGAACATGTTATGTTAATAAGGATCCTCCTCACAGGTCTAGAAGTACATGTGTGTATGTGTTGTTGTGTGTATGTGTATACATCTTTTGGCTTTTGGGAGGACACTTACAGGCTGCTGGCTTGGGCTGATTTGACCTGAACTCTTTCCTGCTGGAGAAACGAAGAGTCGTTAACAGCGAGAGAAACCAGCATTAATTAAGTTAACAAGAGTTAAACTAAAAGTGTTGTTGTATTTTTTTTATTTATTTACTTTGTACTCATGACAGTACATACATAGACACATTTCTTACCAGTACTGCAGTCCGGGGGTCCTCGTGGATGAGGATGTCTTCAGCTGACACTCTGCTCCTGTCCTTCTTGGTCAGAGCTAACAAAACACAATGAACAATCAACAACCGTAGGGCCACTTACAATTTAAGAATCATCAGATTATTGGATTCTGGGCTGCAGAAAATGATCGCATATATTCAAAAATGTCCTCCTTAGCAGATATTTTGTTAACATTATTTGTGTGAGATTACTGCAGTCAGGATGGAGGAGAGCAGGGTTTCTATCAAACTCTGTGAAGCCAGCGTAGGAGTTGACTGCTCTGATATGACCGTGACCTTCAGTCTGAGCCTGTGGAAGACAGAGACACAGAAAGAGATAAAAAAAAAAAATGATATACAGTCCATGAATAATCATAAAACGATTTGTATATTTATACACAAACACATACCTGCAATCTGGTCTGTAGGACCGGGCTTTGCTGTCTGCTGGAGGTGGAGGTCTCTTTGGGTGTGGAGTGCTGGAGGTCCAAACTCTCTTTATGCCCTAAAACCAGAAAAAATATTGTCAGTGGCCCATTTAAACTGTCCCGTTAGCCCGTAATATTATAAAATACAATACTTTTATTTTTCCTAGTAATTAATGTTTGGCTCATGTAAATATATTCCTCCAAAACAATCACTTTACTACATGCATTCAAAACAAGACAAACGAACACAAAAATGCGGTGATCATCGCCACAAACGTCAAATAATCACAGTTCAAACATTTGATTCTTATGACAAACTCCTCACCTCCACCTGCCAAACAAATCCATAAAATCATAGAGAACTTTGAAAACCTCAACCAGTCAACCAATCATTCAACCATGCGAAGACCTCAGAACCACCCAGAAGCAGAAAGTTAACAAGACAGACAAGACGTCCAGACAGAGCAGGGAAAGGAGAAGAAAAGCCACCAGCTTAAGGTCTACTGGGACCCTGATCTGGAGATGGAGAGGCCCGGCAGACGTAGTCCTCAACCTAATCTAAGACTGAATCTCAAACCTCTCGTTGTCTCTCTTGCCGTGTTCCTCCTGTCAAGCGGGATTTCTGACCCACTTTGATCCTCATAGCAGGACTCTGGAGGGACAGGAGGTCCCGACCCATTCCCTTCCCTGCTCCTTCGTCGGTGGGGTCTCCGGGGTGCCACAGCAGGGGCATCAGCACCACCTGGCAGGCTGCTTCTTCTCAGTGATGACTCGGCTTCAGGAGCCAGAGGGGCTTCAGTGTCTGTACTCTGTCCACTCAGAGAGTCTGATCTGCCTTCGTCGTCGAGGAATGCCTTGTTCACGTACCCCCCACCCACCTCCCTCTCCCTCCCCCCGCCTCCTACTACCCCTGTGTTCTTAGGCTTAGCAGTGCAAGCAGGCAAGCAGGCAGGCCGAGCATAGCCCGAAGTCTTAGAGACAATGACAACAGTAGGATACACACACACACAGTTTTCACCCTCCTCTTCTACCTCATCAACACTAGATTCAACCTCAGTCTCGTACTTACCCACAAACGCCCCAAACTCTACAGTGGTGCTGTCTGGCTGGAGGGGCTGCTGGTAAAGCCTAGCTAGGGCGAGTTCTGGGTGGCTGGAGCCACTGGGCTGGGAAGGGGTGCTGCTGATGTGGAACTGAGCCCCGTGGGAGGGCACATTGGGCAGGCTGGATGGGGAGTCGAACAGGGCCGGCTCTTGTGGACGGGTCCGCTTACTCTGGGTGAGAGAGTGGCCTCGGAGACGCAGCTCCGGAGGGGAAATGGCCACAGCACTTTGGACAAAGGCACTGGAGCCGACACTGCCTGAGGAGCCGGCCTCTGCAGCAAAGTGCCCCAGCCCAAATAACCCCCTCCTCTCTGGACTCAACGCTGGGTTGAGGTTGGGGTCCAGCCCCAGTCCTGCTCCATGGCTGGGCCCGACTCTCCGGATACTTTCCGCACCAGCCCCTCCCCCTACACCAATCCCAAAAAGAGAATCGGCAATGTTGGCTCCAGCCTGGGGAAATGAGGAGCCGAAGTAGGCCCCCACACTGCGTTTTCCTATCGCGGACGATTTGGAGTGGGGGCCAGTGTCTGATGCCACGGGGGCGTTGCTGGGGACCAAGTTCTTAGAGAGGCTGAGCTCCCGCGTGATCTGATTGTGGACCTTGCTGGCCTCCGACGCCCTCTGAGCAGTGAGGGTCTTCAGGGTGTCCACAGTCAGTGCTGAGAGGTCCTGCAGGTGGCCGATCTGGGAATCCAATGTGTGCAAAGACCGTTTTATAAAGTTGACCTTGTTCCCAACCTCCTTCAGCTGCAAACACATGGTCTCAACCCTGGAGATGACAAACAGTAGACTCAGTTACCCACAGCTCAGCTTGTGTGTTAAACGAAATGTTCACCGACTCATTATGAAATGGTCTGGGTTTCTAATTTTTAATCCTTTGAGGAAATGTTTTCCTTTCAGAATAACTATATATTCAGTAGGCTATGTTACTCATTTGACTGTGGAGTTTTTTACCTCTAGAAGCACTATGGAGAAGTTTGTTATGTGCATTTTGGCGAGTAACGCTGACTTTAAACAAACTGTTGTATATTTACAATAAAACTCCACAGTGCACCTTTAAGAAGGCCAGAAACAGCCCCACCTTTCTGAGGTAAGACGTATACGCTCCTCACTCCCAGAGTGAAACTGATCATCCTTTTCATGAAAGTACGTCTCCACACATTGCTCCTCAAAATCATGAAGCTTCTTTTGGTCTTCCTCTGTGAGAAACAGCTCTAAAAGAAAGAAAGAAAGAAGGCAGACATGCGGTACTGTTACAGATGTCCAGTTAAGCAACACTTTGTTCAATAGTTTTGTTTTGTACACATAAATCATTTTAATCCCAGATGTTTGTTCCTAAAAAATACATATGAATGGCAGGTTTTTAGTAATCGTAGTAAATGTTAGGAGACATCATGTTTCTGCCAGAAAATGACAGTTGTGTGGTCGTACTTGGTCCGTAGGTATGCTCCTTCTTCCTCTTTCTACATGTACAGAAGAGGGAGTAGATATGGCAGAGGAGGATGAAAGGGGGTGGGAGGACAGGCTTCTCATGGTAGGCCATAATGAAGTGGTAGCGCTGGTACTTCCACACCAGATTAGAAATGGACTTAACTTGCAGATACACATTGCTGGAAAAAAGAGAGAACAGAAATTACACTGGGGATGATGATGTCGGGGAGAATACCAGCAATACTTGAAGATTCAACACATAACCCAAAGCTAATGAGAACCCACATTTTTCTGGATTTAGCACTGAAATGTTGTGCACTTACTTGAAGAAGGCGATGAGGAGGTTGACCATTAGTATATACTGTACAAAGAGGTAGACTGCTTGAAGGAGAGGAGTCAGCCACACTCCTGCCGCACACAGGGACTTCACTGATTGTTCAGTGTTATTGGCACACACTGTGAAGAGGAGGAAACTTTAAGAACATGCACACACCCGCAAGTATGCACGCACGTACCAATCCCACAAATATGCTAAAGACATCATAATCCAAGTCATGTTTATTTTCACAATCTGTAACTTACTATCCTTCCTGTGTGGGTTAAAATGTAACCATACCACGCATGAATACATACTAAAACAAAACAGGACAATAGTCACTTGAAATTTCCTTGAAATGCTATTTCTTTAAACATAAAATCCTGTTTATATTTGTATATTTATTTCAATGTTTAAACTGTGGATATGCCGATGCATTAATTGTTATATTAGCTGTAACAATGTAAATCCCAAAAAGGATGACACAAATATTTACTCCAACACTAACAGGTACTAGAAATAAGCTGCTTGCACTTGAGAAAAATGCACTGTAACAAAGATTTGTTCAGAGGAATATTTTGAATGTTTAATCAAAAAGAACTTAGACTTTGTAATTGATATCAGACTATTTACCACTTCCAGGTCACTGTAACAGGGATGAACCATGTGATCAATTTCAACGGTCTGTGAAACCTCGGGATTCCAACTCAGGTTGTGGAGCGCAGCCGGGTGTTTTGTTCCACCGAAGCGTCAAATACGCCCGACTTAAGTGATGATCACTAAATCGTAGCCTGTTAGCCAGACCGTTTTAGCTGAGTCGAGGCAGTCAATGCTGTGGTGAAACAAAAAGCCCTGCCCCCACAAAGGATACCTGCGTTGGCTGCTTCTACATGTGAACCATGTTGTGTGAAAGACGTTGTGAGGGGAAGGCAATGATTAGGGCATCGTGGGTTTGATTTTCTTACAGTGCTTGTTTTAAGTGACAATCAGCCTTCATGCCGTGGTGAGAAGCTTTGAATAAAACTGTTCTTACCCTCGTAATCTCCCCTACCATCCTCATCGTCCTTACCATCGATTTCATAAGCATACACTTCCCCGTACATCATCCAGTATGGCTGAAAGACCACATCTTTAGCCAGAGTCCAGCTGGGCTCCTCGTGTGGGTACAGAATGGCTTTCCTGGGTACGCCATAGCTCAGAAGGACTATAGCCATTATTACCACAATATAGAACATGTTGGCCACCTGAAAGAGATGTCAAACATACCGGATGAAACTCAAGACTGAAGGCATTATCACAACTTTAAATGATAAGACTAATTAAAGACATCAAGTGAGTTTCTTAGGTGCAAAAAAATGTCTATCTTGGGAATACAAAATCAGACCTATTTTATTGCTTTTAAAACTGAAAAAAAAGTCCCTTAACTTTTAATACAGCAGCTTGTTAAAGAAAAAAAAGAAAGAGGCCATGTTTGGCTTGGATTTGCCTCTTTCAAAACAAGTATTATTGTAGCTGCTGGGTAAAAAAAAAAAAAAAAAAAAAGGTATAATGTCTGTATTGAAATCCCCAGGGCAGACACAGTAATGTTAAAGGGTTTACGACTACCTAACAGCTATGAAGGTATACATGATGGAAACGTGATTGTGTTCTGATTAAATCTAGATTGACTTACAGGAAGAGTTTGATATTTAAGGAAATACACTTATTTGCTTTCATGCTGTGAACTGGATGAGGAGAACAATACCACTTTAACATCTCTGCAGAAAAAAGTACAGCCAGCAGCTGCTCAGTTTAGATTAGCATAAAGACTGAGAACAGTTGAATTGGCTTACCTGGCTCTGTCCAAAGGTTAAAAACACACTTACCATGTTCATTAATTAGACTTCAGGAAGTAAATTACTCGAACAATGAAACAACCTACTTGTATCTTTCAAAAAACTCAAACTATTGTTTGTGTGTGCATTAAAGAAACAAGATATAACTTGTTACTTGGTTAAATTAAGAGGTGCTGGTAAGCAGATTTAATAAGCTTTGGACAGACCCACGATAGCAGTTTCCCCCCGCTTCCTGTCATTATGCTAAGCTAAGCTAATTGTCTGCTTATTCTAGCTTCATATTTAGTGCAACTCTGCAAGAAAGCAAGAATGCATACATAAATTGTCAAACTACTCCCTTAACAAAATTAAACAACCCATTTTTCACATAATCTTAATATATATTTCATCCAATATCTGTTGAAGGTAAGCTTCCCACTCAGAGGTTATATAAATACTTTGTGAAAACTACGACATGGAGCACAATAAATACACAAAATAATAGCAGGACGGGTCAAAAGTCTATTCTAAAACTGATGGGGCTGCTCAGGATAACACAGTAGGTAACGATACCTGGTCACAGCATGCAGAGGATTAATGCTGTTTCAATATGAATGTTTGAAATTACTAAAACAAATATTAATGAAAGAATGCACAATGTAAATGCAAAAAAACATAGCAACAACTTTCTCATAATATGTTCAGGCTACAGAATAACTTAAAAAGCTACTAAACAATTGCATATAATTTAAAGTTGTCTGTTATACTGTCATGGCATTGTGAAGTGTTCTTGGCTTATTACAGTGTCACTCGCATCCACAAAGTAGTATATGCGTAAAAAAAAAAAATATATTCCTGTTTTATGGAATCTTTGAGACCAGAAATAACATGGTTAGAAAAAATAACAATGTAAATAGTAATGTAAAACAACTTTAACACTGTGTACAAAAACATTCTGGTCTGCTTGCTCTACATTATGCAGTGGTGAGACTTCTCACTCTCACAAGAACTCACCATTTTAGCGATCATCATGACATACGGTCCAGCTTGCTGGTTGACAGCCAGTATATCCAGGAGTCGCACGTACCAGAAGATGATATTGAGACAATACACCGTCCTCCCGGGGACAAAGGCTTCACCTCCAGCCAATCTCAAGCCAAAGCCGATAAAGAAGGTAACGATGGCCAGAAAGTCCGACACATTGAAATAGTCACTGAACCACACCTTTACCTTCTGGCTTATTTTGCCTGCTTCAGACATAAACATCTGGGGGGGAAAAAGGAGTAGGAGGAGAGAGAGAAGGAACAACATGTGGAGGAGATAAGTTAATTTGCAATCTTTGGTGAATTTAAAAGTACTACAAAAAAAATGAAATCTTCATTACCCTCATTATTTTTAAACATTATAGAGCCTAAACATATGTGCCTGACACTTGTATGTTGCACATACCTCTCGGATTTTCTCAATGGCAGAGGTGAATATGTAGAGGATGACCACCCACTCTTGATAAGAAGGCCAAGCAGGCATTTTCACCAGGACCACATACGAGTAGAACATCAAGAAGCCCAGGTAGAAGAGCTGACAATTGGAGATACACAACAATAATACTCAGAAACAACTCGGAAAACATTATATTGAATGTTAGAAAAGGATTAATTCTGCCAAAATGGGAATGCAGTCATTATATTTATTTTTACTTTGTATGTCATAAATGTGGGAAATGTGGATACATTTTATAAAAGATGTTTGACGTAGATGATAACTGGCCTGTGTTGACAAAGAGCCTCTAAATACAGAAAGCTCCCGAGAGGGGCTTCTTCGCCGGAATATTTTAAGACGAGGTCAGTTGAGGCCCTCTGAAGGGGCTGAACCTCATCATGGCACTTTGAGTCGGGAGTAAATAGTCTGCCATTTCAACTGAGGCCTCTGAGCTCTCAGAGCTCAGCTGGCGGTTAGCTGTGTGAGATCTTCTCCGTCACAAGTGAAAATCACAGTTCCCAACAAAGTCTGCTCTCAGAAGGGAGGGCTGGGAGGTTCAGGGGATTATATAAGAAATGGAGACTGGAATATTTATCCATCCGCTAATTTAAAGCTGCAATAGTGTGTATTTTTGTCGTTACACTGAATAAAGCTACTGGAAGTAACTGGACTGTAATTGGACTAAGAAAATGTTATAATGCTCAAATACTAAATAAGACAGAGCACCGCTGTGCCAAAGTACAGCATCATAGAGCTTCTAGCATGGCTGTGGACACTTACTCTTGTTTAGCTCTTTACATAATTGGCTTTTAAATACACAACTAACATAACATGCTATTTACATGTACTGTTATTTATTAGCTTTTTTTACTTTGTGGTGTAAATTGATGACCTGAACAAGGCTCAGGTGACGTACTTTAAGTACTTAGCACACCTTGGCTTAGTTCAAATGAAAACTCTTGTGCTTTCATCTATTTCTGTATAGAAACAAGTACAAACCACATGATTGTCTCCTAAAGGTAAATGTATTCCCCACTGAAGTTTGACCTGCACTTGTAGAACCACACTGCAGACTGTGGGAAAGTTTGTCCATCCAGGCAGGTAAAGGTAAACACACACACACACACACACACACACACACACACACACACACACACACACACACACACACACACACACACACACACACACACACACACACACACACACACACACACACACACACACACACACACACACACACACACACACACTTTCTTGGTACAACTTCGACTACAATAAATTGCTGAACCTTGACGCGAGGTGTGAACTGCTGGAAAATCAGCCATTAACTATCCTGTCTGATCGGTAAGCTATTGTTGAGCGCTGCATTGATGTGTTAAAATAGGAATGGAAGCAGGTACAGCAGATGTAGATAAGCTTGGGCACAGGCTATATTACGTAGAATAGCAGTCTCAGTGATGGTATCAGCACCTCTCAGTCTTAAACAGCCTGAAAAACGACCCTGTTCCTGGAAATAAAACACTCAATGACAACTCCCAAGCTCCTGAGAACCGGCCTCAGGCTTGTAAATAAACATTGGAACAAGCGAGAAAAGATGAGTGATAATGCTGTGCAGTAGTGTGAACGTGACAGGAGTAAGTGTGTATTAAAGAAAATGTGTTTTAAAAAAAGAGCTAAGTGCTACCACTGCCTTTTTGTTCTGTCTGTTGCCCATAAATCAGTGTTCCTAAAAATAAGTATAAATTCATGCTATCGATGTCAGATTTGTCCTCAAAACACAAACCAGCCAGTAGGAGTGCTGGTGCAGTGTGAAGGAAATGGTCCTTCATTTGCCTTCCACTTGTGAACAGCTCAAATAACGTTTTATGGAGCGCAGATAAAGTAGTTGCTTTCATTTTATTAAAAAAATGTAATAAAAAAACAAAAAAGGGGGGAAAGGGTGTTAGTCCAATTTAACTTATGCCACTCTTGGAAAGAGATGATCTGAATTTCTGAGTTTTGGATTAAATACTAAAAATACTGGACAAATACTTCCGACAAATAATTTAGGGGTCTAATTAGATGTATGTTGTGGATTGTGAACTGTATGACTGTGTTCCCTGTGGCCGGTACTTTGGGAATATCTGTCCGCCCATTCAAGGCTAAAATACATAGAGTGAGAGAGCTGTGTTTCCATTCTTAGTCTCTCACCACTTTGTGTGTGGGCTCCTGATAAGACAAGGTTGCACCTTGTCCCCTTCTACTATTTGTGGTATTCATGGTCAGACTATCGATCACAGCGAGTGTGCAGGGCTTTGTGTCAGACAATGCAGGTGGAGGAAACCATAAACATCTAGCAATGCTCTCAGTTTATTGTTGATTGTGTTGCTTTACAACAACACCTGTGGCCACATTTCTAACAGATCCGTTTGACTGAACTGTTCCAGATCCTAAGGAGCAAAAGGAGTTTTGCTCATTTATGTTAGCATTTCCACCACATCTCAACCATGAAGATCAGGCAAGTTATCTCCTTTTCAGAGCAAAAATTTAAACAATCTGTGTAAAGGGACTGCTACTGGGCAGCAACATCGTCTTACCCAGAATCATACACAGCTAAACAGCCATAAATTAGATGGTTGGATGGATGTGTAAATATGTGTGTGTGTGTGTGTGTGTGTGTGTGTGTGTGTGCATTCTCTTCTGTAATCTCCATACCGTGTTTGACCAGAACTTGACAATGGGAGCGTGGTAGAAGGCATATATTTTCCTGGTTAAGGGCAGCTTTCTGGGGCGAATTTGGGTCTCCATGTCACTCTTTGTCTCCACAGGGTCCTGGGATCTGGCCTCCTTAAACACATCCTGCAGAGACGTTAAAAAAAGGCCTAAATTAGACAACAGCAGGCCACAATGTGGAGAGAAAATGAGAGAAAGAGAGAGAAAGCAGAGTAAAGAGAAGAATGTGAGGGAAAGAAAGTAAGCAAATAAATAACAGTGATAAGTATTTATAAACAATCTTTTTATGTGAATATCTGTCTCACTCAACTTGTTATTACACAACATAACTCATACCATGTCACAGCTCATTAACCCTTTTACCCAAATTATGGACGTTTCCTCTTAAGACTCTTGTGAATTTGGACATGACATTCTATTAGATTTTTTTCAATGAATGACTGCTTTGACGCTAGAGGGATACAATATCTCAAGTCTTAAAAGAAAACTGTATGACCCTATAAAAATACAAAAATTGAGGGACTGAGTAAATCGAACCATTTGGATTTCTTCAGCCATGTTCTGGAAGTTGTGTTCGCTGTCCTCCATGGTCATCTGGTGGTCGTCCTGACTCTGAGGGATGTGAGCCATCTCAGCCTTGGATTTGTACTCCAACAGCAGGATGGCAGGAGGCACCAAGATACTCAGAATCACCTAGAGACAAATACATATTCAGGTGGGTGGATGTTTCTCTATTTGTCTGTATAAGAACGTTGTTTGAATTACATGCACTAATGAATCCCAAGTGTTTTATTGCCCAAGTGCACATATAGTATAACACAGGCCAAGCCCTGCTGCAAAAGTCTCCACACTGATGCAAAAATGACAGCATGATCATTTTTGAGTATCCCAATCAAAATTTAGGGAAAATAGGATCATAACTTTTTCAAGTAGCATATTTACTATTTATTTTATATTTGGAGAAAAACAAAATTGTAACAGAACTTGAATTTGAAACCAACGTAGTGTTTCTACAGTGCAGATAGCTCTTCTAGTTTTATGAATGGGTTTTGACTTTCAATTCAGGAAAAGTTAGTAGGAGGTCAAACAAACACCTCAACAAAATACTTGTAATGAGACTGGGATTAGATGTGATAGCAGACCTTTGTTCAAGCCCCAAGAACACCACACATATACAAATACTAAACAACTACATCGTGGCTTAATATTTGTATTAGGCTGCACATAGACTTATTCATAATGCACAAAATTAAAAATCAAAATGGAACATGAACCTTGTACCAGGAGTTCTTGCGCATGTTCAGCCGTCCCATCCACATGTCTGACAGCAGAAACTGGGTGCAGGTGTGAGCCACAAAGGGCCGTAGATGGGAGGAGACAGCCAGCTTCAAACAGGTGGAGTTGCTCCAGTTTTTCAGCTCGTAAGTGAGCAGCTTCATGGCCATGGTCTCATCCTGCCTGAACGACTCCTCCAGCAGGTCCACTGCTAACGTCCCAAACTCACTGAAACACGTCAGCACAGTTCGTTTATTCCTCACCTTTTACTTTTACAGAAAAAATGAGACGCTTTTTACAGCTAACTGACATGAATCAAACTTACTTTGAGTACTCCTTGAGCTCCTCCGAGGTGTCGTCCACCACGTCGCTCTTCTTGGCCTCGTAGCCCATGGATCGGCAAAGCTTACAGGCCACCAGTGCCTTTGCCATGTTCTCCTCGCCGTGCTGCCAGAAGAAGAGTGACATTTTCTGCCTCTTCAACAGCACAGCCCACACCAGAAGCTCATTGAAAGGGTAGGGGAACCGCCGCGTCTCTGGGTCGTCTATGTCCACAATCTCCTCTTTGCTTCTTTTTTTGTTCTGCTCGATGGAGGATTCAAGCTAGGAGGACAGAGAAGAAGCAGTGAGAAGAGTAGAGGAGGACTGACTTAACTGTTCCCCATTCATCAGTGATTAGATGCAGATCTTTATCACTAGCCCTTTTCATTTTAAGGGATGTGGGATGCTACAGTCTAAAGGAAGCCTTGTTCCCTTTATTTAAATATTTACCTTAGGTTTGTATGGCTGTGCAGTTTTGATGAAGTGGTTGTGCCTCGTCTTCTCCTTTTTGTCAGCCTGCATGCTAAAAGACTCGTGACTTTTCCTCAAATGAGAACCTGGACCTGCAGTGTGGCGCCCCGACCGCTGTGCAGAACATGAACACATTTTAAGATTAGGTGATTTTACTCTGCTGACTTTTATTATAGTTCATAATGCATCCAATAATAGTTTCAGGCCTAACATCAGTAAAACAATGCATGAAATGTTAGAGAAGATTTTTACTACTAATTATCCACACAACAGATTTTCACTCCAGTGGATCGTATAACTTTAAATAAAGCTAAAACGCAGACCAGAGTTTTAAATAACAACCATAAAAAGACTGTCTGGATGATGATACTAAGACACTTGATGAGTTACAACAGTGTAAAACTCACCCTATTGTTGCCATGGAGATTGTTGTAAATGATTCGGAAGCGTTTCCTTGTGTAGTTGCACCTGTAAGTCCCGCCCATCAGGTACTCAATTACCAGGCCCACATCAATCAAAGTGATCTTGTAGTTTGGAGGCAGATGACTCTGCAAGAAGGCAAAGTGGTGGTGAATGAACAGACTTTGGTTCAACATCAATTGATGAGAATGATACTATGGGGACTGACGTTACCTGTTTAACATCTCTAACCAGGTGGAGGAGAGTTGGGTTGTTGGGAGGTTGTTTCTACAATTGAAGATAAAAAAACATTAATGTATATATTGTTAAAACACAGCCCATCTCCGCTTCTCAGTGGCTGGTAGGCGTTTCGTAATGTTACCGTGTTGTAGAGCTCCTCTAGCCGACTGATTGTCAGGAATCGATGCATGCTCACGCCGTTTTCTATGAGCAACTTGACAAAATCCACCCTGTCCATCACGAGTGCATCCAGCATTGCCTGCTCAAGAGAGCTCACCTATACACACACAAAGATACACATTGTATTATGAACCATATTTCAATAGAAAATGATCGTTTATAAAACAAACACAGGGAGGAAAGAGACCAAAAATATGTCCATTACTAAAAAAACACACAAGCAACAGAATTAAATATCATCTATCTTCTCATTCAAGCATAAGCCAGGATTTCCCCAAGTTTCAAAACAAACATAAGCACTGAGGGCAGCTTATAAAGACAACTGTAAAAGGGTTCATTTTACAGTTAAGACAAGCAGTTCATGGCTGCCTGCCGAGTCCAGTCCTCCGGCTCCTCACACTGCAGATTGTGGTAAGCAGAGGTTCTGGGGGTCATTTGGGGCGAGTCCAACGATTTGGAGCTAATGCTGAGCTAAATAAACATCCATGAACAAAAAACACACACATACAGACAGACAAATAAACACGCATACATACCAGGAGCTGCTGTCCGTACACAAACACGTGATTCTTGGCTATGTCTACCCGGTCCCAGGCCAGAGTCAGGACCAGCTGATCAAAGGCTGATGCGTTTGTGCCTGAAATACACAGGTACAGATGTGTGTAAACAACACATACACAGATATGAATTCCCAGGAGAGTAAAGCCTTATTAAATGTGTATGTCCTGTTAGCCAGCTAGCAGGATTAGAGGGGGTTAGTAGAGCAGGGCCAGGGCAGTAATACAGTCAATTACACACTAATACGGCAACGCATCAGACTCAACTACAAAGTAAATCCCTGTTCGGTCTACGGCTCTCTTCCACACTAATCTGCTTTATTGTCCTCTAGGAGCCATATTAATCAAATGATCACAATCACTGGACACAGAATTGATTGTGTGGCTCTCAAATATGAAACGCAGTGGGAATTTGATTGGAATAAAATTACTATATTGATAATAAATAAAATAACCTGAGCTCTCAGGTAGTCTGTCTACTTAAAAAGTCACAGATATAAAATTGGATGTATTCAGCTTCCCATCTCATATCCAGCCTGCTAAATTAATTGAATCATAGTTAAAGTGATAAAAACATCTAAAAGAAACACTCTGTATTCTCTAACAGGCCTGAGAGCTTTTGTACTCAAGGGTCCTTTTGAGGATGAGTTACTGTTTCACCAGGAAGACTGCGCCTTTGGGAAACAAATATTTGCCTGAGTGGGCTTTTTCAGTCACAGTCTGTTTGTCAGAAACCAGTTTCTGCAGACTATCAATCAGCTGCAGTCACTCACAAAGCCTTTGCTTTTGTCTGAATCAACTTGAATTATAAGAATGTGCTGCACCCACCTACATTCAGTACAAAACACTCCTTTCAGGTGAACAATTTGTTCCATGCTTGAGAAGAAAAATGCCTTTGTTCACACAACAGCTTTTCAGAGTTTTAAAAAAAGAATTAAATGGTATTTTTATTCCAACTGCATTCGAACAAAATAAGAAACGGTATAGATTCTCTACAGCATAGTGACAAAAAGTGAATGTCCAGCTTTTTTCTTTTCCTCTAACAGAGTGTAGAGAAGGATAGGAAAAAGACTGAGACATGCAGCTCAGTGACGGACAGTGTTTGAATAAGGAGGCTCTGTGAACGTGAGCAACCTGATCTCCTCAGGAACACAAAGAGAAGGGCACACAGGGGGAACGCTGTTCTCAAAGCATATCTTTATCACAATGAAAACATTACAAAGTCTTGAAATCTTTATCTACCAATGCCAACAACCTCAGCATACGAACAGACTGAACCAACTTCATGTGACTCTGTTCCTTTGTTAAAGAAGTTGGAGCAAAAATGTTCAGAGAGAAGTCATCTACTAACCTTGGAGTAAAGCCCTCAGAATGGCTACGTCAATGTCCTGGTGCTCCTCGGAGCTGATGTGAAACACAGTGATCTGTTTTCCAAGAAACAAGATAGCATTTAACAACATGTTCCCACAGGCGATCATCCAGATGTCTCAAGGGTTTGTGATATATCACTTTTATGAAAACTAACAGTTGGACCATCATAGTTGTTCTATGTGGCAGTGCTTCAGTTGGCTTTATTTTGTTGAAAGCTGCTCTTTTTTTCTCCAGAATCTTTTGTGTTTGGTTTACAGGAATTTTATTAAATGATTCTGATCCCTGCAAGTTTACTGCTTAACTCATTTAAATGGGAGTATTTAAATAAAAACTGAAAGATAAGAAGTGTATGAAAGTGATTAAAGAAATGCATGAATGTACCAATTCTTTGCTTTTCATGCACTCCATCAGAGTCTGAAAGAGGTGGATGGCATCACTCTGGCTGAAGTTGAAGGTTTTCTTGATGGTTGCGATGATGTCAGTCTCCACTCCATCGGGAAGACTTCTGTAGAAGAATTACAGCATAACATGGTTACGGTCACACTGCTCAAACCCACACAGCTTTAAAAACACTTAAAATATAGGTTTGATTCCAGCACAATGTGCTTTGATCTCTGGGGAACACATTGTGAGAATGTTTCCAACAGGATTCAAAGATGAGTAACATACTGCACCTAGACTCCTATGTCTGCAGTGCATGTGAGGCCGTATATTGCTTATAATAATAATAATTCAGTTTAATACTATGTACTTTTGGAGAGAGGCATGTAAAAGTTAAGGTTTCAATGCTGCGCGTTCTTCTCCTGTAGTACAAGCATTAAATGCTTCAGCAGTACGGTTATATACTGCAGCCGTACAATCCCTTTGTGATTTTCAAAAGGTTTCATTTTTTCAATGATGTACATTTTTGTAGATTATTTTATATGCTATCAGCCTTTTGCTGTCAACTAACCTTCAAATGAAAAGATAAACCGTAATCTTTTTCAATTCTAGATCAGTGCATGTTTCCTGTGACTGATCACTTCCTTTTTTTTGGCTCACAGCTGGATTGGATAACATTGATTTGAAAGAACCAATGGGGCTCATAATCACAGTTAATTTAATAGAGACTTTTGGTCAATTAAGTCTTTGCATGTCAGCTGTCAAAAAGATACATCTTTAATAGGAGCAGCACAGAGATAGGTAGTTGAACCAGATCACTGTTTTATATACTGGATCACTATCCAAGATAATCCAACAATGAATCAAACTAAATACAGCAGTAATGTTGGCTGAGGGGACATTTGCAAAAGGATGAGAATGTATTTCAAGTTCACGGACAGACACATTTTAATTAAAGACAGAAAGTATGGTCTTGTGTGATTGTCTCACATCATGTTGCAGCCCTATGTGCAGATTTCATTGGCTAATTAAGCCTGTCAGCAGATTACTTTTAACTGCACGCTCTCACAAGTTCAACTGTTTTCAACTCTCTGTGCTGCAGTCTGGGCTGCGGCTGGGTTGATAGAAATCCTTCTGGGACAGAAATAGATGAGAGCCACCAACGACGCTGCCATCAAAGGAATGGCAAAAAAAAAAAAAAAAAAAAAGGAACATCACTGTCTTTGGCACACTAAATGATTCATCACCAACAGCTTCATACTGCAGAACCAGTGCTGAAAACTTGATTTTGATTAATTCTCTGTGGGCAACTTCTTCTTAATTAATTACTAAATGAATAACTAAAACTGTTTTTGGAAAGATTTAGCTTTGGCACGCCAACCACAGCTGTCCTTTTCTTCCCTTCCCATCCCTATCCTGTGTGCAGTGTGTGTGTGGGCGCGCCCTTGTGTGTGTGCGCGTGTGTGTGTGCGTGTGTGCGTGTGTATCCTACCCTCCCTCCTCGGTCTGCTTGTGGACGTAGGCCAAAATGTCAGCAGCACGGCCGGTCCCCTCACACACCACCACCGGGACAGGAGGGCTCTCCTGAAGGTAGTCCAGCACGGTCAGGATCACATTGGGACCTCCCTCGAAGATCAGGGCCACAACAGGGACACCCTGACCAATTCCTACAAGAAGGAAGACCAAGAGTGTGTTTAATGATTTGGTTTATTTTACATTATTAGTTTCAGCTTCACTGACGTTCCCCCTAATACAGTTCCACCCAAGTGACAGTTAATGAGAGGTTGAGGTGATAAAGCCAGCTCACTGTTATCATTTAGTTTCCAGCAGGCAAAGACAAACTGACTTCTTAATAAGTACAACTTGGTGTTTTGTCAGAAGGGTATTTAATGGCTATTTAATATTATACATATACATATCTAATATAGGAATTAATAATTCTAAATAACCACTCAACGTTTTGGTTGTTTCCCTGTGATCTGTCTCAAGTTTTATTAGTTGCATCCAAACTAAACCAACGTATTACTTCACTGGTGAAAAAGCTATGCAAATTATCATTTGGATTTCTTTTGACCTACGACTTGTGATGTAGGACTTTCAGAAATGTTAGGATGTTTAAGATTTCACAGTCTAACAGCTTATCTGACACCAGGAGAATTACCCTGATGTATTTAACATGAACCATAGTGGTATTCCCACCTCAGTATACACTACAATTACCTGCACTTACAGTATTATGTAAACCAGATCTAACTGATAAAGAATAACATCCAGGAAATGATGGGGCAAAAATGAATGTCCTTTAAATATTAAATAGACAGCTAATACTTTTTCGATACTACCACAATAATGCCAGTCTCTTCCAACGAGTCCTAATTTATCCGATGACACTGAAACTCCTACTACTACTTATGTGCCAGTCTGTGGGAGGCACTTCTGAGCATTAGGGGAATTTTCAAGAAAATGTTTCCTATGTTAAACACTCATCATTAGCAAGTATTTGAGAAAGCATAACATAGAATTTAACTTAGTTTTTCTTGTAAGAAGGGGGCACTGTTAGTTTGGATTTAAGGCACTGGCACACATTTGAATTGCTTACAGAACCTTTCATGTGTTCAACTTCAAAGCCTTAAACAACAAAATGATAATAAAAGAATGTTCCTTGGGACAAAAAAAGAAACCTCAAGTTGGCAAATGTTTTTTTGTATGATGCTATGGACTTCAATCCTTTAACGGACCAAGTGTGGTGTTTTTACTAGATGAGTTTATCAGTAATAAGATGTTTTTTGCTTTCCAGACACACAAACAAAGTCTTGGGCTCTTCTTCTGAGAAAAAGCAGTGAGAGCTCTAGATCTAAACTGATCACCAACAATCTCTTGTTGTAATGAAGTTACAGTTTATCTTACGTGCGTGTATTCTTTGGAGGTTGATGTGCTTCTCCAGGTCCCGCCGCAGTTGGACCTCAGCGCCGTACTTGCCCACCGTCCCATCGTCCACCAGGAGGAAATGGGAATGCAGGTTGTTGAGAACGGTTAGTTTGCTTAGAGGGTTCAGCAGCGTCTGATACGGAGCGATTATCTGCAGTTGGGACATGAGAAGTGGTTATGAGAGTTTAGTTAATAAAGAGTTTAGTTAATAATAAAAAATAATAATAACTTCTGCGTTTTTATTAAAACAATCCAATCTATGACAAAGTCCATGCTGTCATGAACAGACTCAAGATTAAAAAGATTGAGATGTTATTAAGTATCTTAGGACTTGCTGTCCAAATATGACGATCTCTGAGATAATAACAAAGGAGATTGTAGGAGATGTATCTTACGTCTCTGCCAATGAGATCATTCCGGTTTTCAATGACTCCCCAGGGTGCGATTCCAATAGTGCAAATTTTCTTTGCTGATCTTGAACAGTGTTCTTTGAGAGCGTCTCCCACATGCTTCGCCACACCTTTAAGAAGGATACATCAATAACCATACATTTTTTCTTTGACAGATTTGTAAAGTTGTTATAGCTACTTAACCTTTGTCATACCTCAGTTAAATTCCCCTTAACATTTATATATTTCGGCTTAAGTCTATGACCAGTCAAATGTTTAAAGATATAGCCGAGACACTGACCAAAATGCCACATACGGGGCTAGTCCTCAACAAGTACACTAGTCCTGGGGTTGTTTGTGAACCACAATCCTCTGCTAATGGAACTCATGGATTCAGCAGTAATTTGTGATCCAGGAGACAATCCCAACTGGCCAGGCTGCCAGAGGCATTAGGAGTAATCACTGGTCTGGGTAATTGACCCTGTGAGTAATGACTTAAACACTATGATCAGACCACACCATCTTAACGTCGCGCTGTGGCTGCAGACACACCTCGGCCACGACACACAGCCAAATGACACGCTTAGAGCCCGGTATTACAACTTCTGCTACATCAGCGCATCACACACTGATTAGGTGTGTGTGTGTGTGTGTGTATTTGTGCAGGTTTGAGTACCATATAAGTGTGCGAGTGATCCCTTAAAGAATATGTGAATAAGTGAGCAGGGGTGAAAAGAGTTATTTAGCTGCAATGACTATTCAATAACAATACAAATTCTTTATTACACTCAAGCAGTTTAACATTCACACGTGCGCTGTATTATTTTCCCATGACCTAAACGTTTACTTTAATTAAGACTAAATGAATCTCCCTCTGCCTACAAACCTGTGTTGACCCCTCCAGTGAGGATCCAGGCCCCGGTGGTGACCGCGGCTTTGATAAGGCCCTTGCCCACCACTTGCTTGAGGCGCGGGTGCAGCTCAAAGTTCTGAACTCCTCCATGGACCGAGATGAGGATCTTAGGAAGCTCCATATGCCATTCCTTCAGCATCAGCCGCAGGATGCTCTCCGGCCGCGAGTCGTGGGACAAACGCACATACTGCACACGTTTGAACAGACACAAGAAAAGGATGTTCACATGAACACATAAAGCAGAGGAAGCTAGCATAACAATGTTTGGTTGAATAATTAGTAATTGATTGATCGATTGCGTCGGCACAACATTTTGATAATTAATAATAACCAGTAATAAAGACTGGGGACATACTTTTCACATGATCCTTTCATTTTCCTTTTCTTTATTTTGTGTTTGTCGGTTAACAATGGCATAGAAACATAATATATAAACGTAATCACAATACCACACAGGGTTAAATGTATGTTTTAACAATGAGTCGTTGCACATCTACAATAAAGAAAACACCTTCAAATGCTGTGTAAGACTGTTTGGATCCATATCACAATTATTTTAAAAGAACAGCATGCCCTCCAGCAGAGAAGAATTTGCCCTCCTACCTTGGCTCTGTACGAGTGAGACCCTCCCTGGAAATTGATGACACCATAGGCGTCACTGGGGCTCGCTTCTGTGTGTTTTTCCACCGACCACTCCTCCAGCTCGGGCATGGACAGGTTGGAGTTATCACCCAGCTTCACGTCCGAGTACTTCGTGGCCAAGCTGGCTGTGAAGCCAACATGCTGGCGCACGAGCCGTCCACAGCAGCATCTTGGAGGTGAACAGAATCACTTTTCATTCATATCATAATCTTAGCAGAAATGCTGCAAAACACAGCAGATAAAACAGAATATCTACAGTCGCACATTCAAGTTATGCACATTCATAAATCACTGTAAGAAACATTCAAAAACAGGGAAATAATATTATTGAAAAATAACCATTTGTTTTATGCTTGTATGATATGAAACTGTATTATTTGCTTAATGTATCATGTGCCTTATGAGTGAATGGCTTTAGTATTTTAGCTTTCTCTGTCTTTTTTTAAGATATGGCATTTAAGTATTGAATATGAATGTTGAATCAAAATTTTCCCTATTTCCATGAGAATCTGAAACATGCAAATCTCTGCAAAATTTCTTCCTCATAATATATCCCAGAAATATAATATAAACAAAAAGAAGACCTTTATCCTAACAACGAACCATGATAACAAGGTTTGACAGACTTTAACAAGCTTTACTTTTATCAAGACTCTTCATTGTATTATCATTTCAATTAATGACCAATTTGAGCTTTATAGTTTTCACACTTTTCTTTAATGACTTTAGGTGAGAATGTGCATCCTGACATAAAGCCAGGAGGACAATTGTTTCCGTGGGATTACGCTGTAAGAGAATTCACCTGCATTCCTTCTCTGGTGTAAAGTAACTGGTTAGCATAAAGTCTCTCAGGCTAATCCTGTCGGGTCACAAAGAAAGAGGGGAACAAAGACCAAACAAATACCTACCGGACTAGCTGTTGGCAAATCTGGCATCCTGGAAGGCACCTGGAAAGAATTTCACAGCAACATAATTAATCATTGATTTCAATTTAAATAAATACAAACCACCAAAATTTGGAGAACATTTGCAAACATACAAAGATAGTTATAATAGTCTGATCTCTCCTAGAGAGAAGCGAACTCTTGTTAGACAAAGTTTGAGGACATAAAGGAAGGTTATCTGTTAGCTGGGCAGGCAGCCCAGTTAGATTGGCCTTTAACCAAGAGAGCGTTGTGAAACCTGCCAAGGGGACTCTCACTTTCATCACAGTCACATGCAGGCCTCCGGCCTAATGTTAAATGTGTCTATGTTCACTAACACTTTTGAATCATCTTTGAGCAGCAGCACGTACTGTTGTTAGTGGAGAAAATCCAGTGGCAAATAATTGATTTAAAAGAAAACACGGTTAAAAGAGTTACCAAGTATCATTATAAGTTTACAGGAAGAACGTTAAGACTGCACATTCTTGAAAGTGTAATTAAAAACAGAAATGGCTTACACACAATGAGTTGGTTAAAATAAACATTAATGTGGGAAACTACTTCATGTTTTTTTTTTGTTTTTTTTAAATAAAGAATTTTACAAACATTTTTTCTTTGCCTATTCCTTCATAGCTGGATGAATTTATGACCAGCTGCTGTACCTTTAATTGAGCCATTTCATGTGGGCTTCTCATGAACACATGGTACATTGTGAAGGAGTGGCCTGCATACAAGTTTAACACTGCTTTGTAAGATTCCTGTGAGTCTGCAGGAAAATCCTGCTTGACATGAGTATGCACACAGTAAATGTCTTTTTTACAATTTAAAATGAACAATCATGATTAAAATTTAACAGTAAACATGAAATCGGATTCAGATTTTAATTAATCCAACAACTCCAAACTAAATGATGACTTCCAAACTTCCTAAAATAGTGACATATAAGAAGAAAACAACAACACTCCTAAAACGACATGTCACACAGGATCATCACTGGTCTTCCCCCTCACTTAACGCTGTAATTACAGTGAGACATAAACGTCGAAATTGTCTGGAAACAGACTCATTTACTCTTTGGAGACTAGTGGTTAGGGTTTTGGCCCACTTTAAAACACACCATACAATTACATCGTTTCCATGGTAATAAACACAAGGCACAGCACAGTACCTCTAAGCACATACCTGTGGGGGTCCTTTGACACTGGAAGTATGTATACACATTCCCGCTTGGTGAAAGTGCTTTCTATCCAGGGTTTCTGGGACTGTGAAGAAAGAAAAACAGTTTGATATTGTGAGCAGTGGACTGATGTTCCTTATTTGTGTTTACGGCTTTATTTCGTTTGCATTTTAAGAATTGAATATGCTCAGAAAACTGTCCGCTGTGGATGTTAAAAACAATGCTCATCTGTGAAGCTACTGAGTGCTCCTACAAAGAGTGCTGCCATTATATCCACAAAACAAGGAATGCATGTAAAAAAAAACATGGGGATGAATCAAAAGCGATAAGCTGTCCGTTTTTCCTGAAAATAATGGAACATCCTCCTAGAAAGGGGCCTGAACACCCTTAATCCAGGATTTAGTCTGTGAAAATCAAAGGGATTAAAAGTTTTAATCATTAAAAAAATATATATCTAACATTAGGATAACTAAAGTTAAGGAGGCGTATCAGCTACAGGTGCCTGCCAATTTTATAAAATTAAATAGTATAATTCTTAAAAACAAGGATTTATGTCGCAGGAATTTTCAATTAAATGCCTCATGCCTTATTGTTCCCCCAGTGCGGCTCAGAGCGATTAGCACCATTAATCCCTCCAAGCACAAAAGAGGGAAACCTGCAAACACCATCACCTGCTTCCCACCAAAGCGTTTCAACTATTCCTGAAACTCAAACAATAGTATTGCAACAACCACGGATGGAAATGTTCTGAAACAGGCAGTTCCAGGAAAGAAATGTTTTCTGCTGGAGCAAATTATCCTCACTAGTCGACAATTCCATGTAGTGAAACATGTCTAAATTTCAATCATTTTATGCCTCTCGAAAGTCACTTATCTCTGGTGGCAAGATTCACATCCATAGTGACCTTGGTTCTACGCTGCTTACAACAAATGGTGGTTTTACGGAAACATCTGAACCAACAGGTCATCCCACCGCTTGACCAGTGACACCGATCCCCTGATCCTGTACCTGGATGTACTCCTCTTCATCTCTGTGTTTAAGGGCTTTGTACAGGAACATGCCAAGGCTTCTTCATGCATCTCCTGGACAAACCACAGTCGCCACAGCCTGGATCATCAGCAACAAATCGCTATGCTTCTCCTCGGTTTCCGTCTCTCAAAAGAAGATTTCCACACGGGTCTCAAAGTCTACAGCGATGCTGTTACCATGCAGATCAACCTGAGTTAAAAGCTGAGTGATCAGTGAGAGGTTGCAGCCTCCAAACTCCATCCACGGTTAATCTGTAAGAAGCCACTCGGGGGACAGATGAATGTGTCTGGGACCAACTAGATATTATACTTTGGCTGGGGAGAAAGAGACGAGGGAGGCGGGGGTGTGTGGGAGAGGATTAGTGGACGGGCAGAGGCCTCAATGATATACACCTAGTTGTCTACTGAGGACAAACCACCAACTGTGACTAATGCAGTACACACAAAAACCTCTCCCAAACAACACAGGCCCCGCACTTCTTTTTGAAACCCATTTCCAAAAGAACGGCATTTAAAAAAAAACG
Organism: Anoplopoma fimbria; assembly: GCF_027596085.1. Lineage (NCBI taxonomy): Eukaryota > Metazoa > Chordata > Actinopteri > Perciformes > Anoplopomatidae > Anoplopoma > Anoplopoma fimbria. Next base: position 12,301,933 of record NC_072450.1, read on the forward strand.
TAATCCTAATCAAACTGTGGGCAGCAAACAAAAGTTTACTCTGTGAACTCAAGAAACATGGAATCCAAAACATGAGCTCATACGGAAGTGTTTTTTTTTTCCACATATGGAATAAACCTGCATCGGGTGTGTCCACACAGAGCAATCCTGATATATTACCCATTCTTCTCTGGCAGCACTGCTGGAGAACATGTACGAGTTGAGAAATTATGTTAAACTTTGCGTTAATAATGGACTCGATAATGTAAATACCAGATTAAGACACCAACATATTTGAAGAACACCATTTTCCTTTTTGTAAATATAGATTGCCACTCAAAAGTTTGGGGTCAACCGTTATATTGATGTTATGATTCTTTCCTTGACTATGACCTTGACCACATAATGACAATTTTAACAGAAAAAAAAAGAATAAAATTCAAACACCAATTGTTATATTAACATTTAAAATAGTTTTGGCTCCAAAAAAATATAAAGTTACATGACTAATGTTTAGTCATTAGGCTGTGATTATGCTAGAGGTCGCACCAAGTCATTTTCTATGGTGATGTAAAATTTAAAAAAAATGGTCTCACTATGTGAAATGGACAATTTGGTGACAAACATCATCATACAAAACTCTCAGCATTTCAGTCATATCCAATTAATGTAATTCAAGGACTGTTTAGGGAGCCATGTGCAGAAACCATTTGAAGAATAGGTGAAAATAACACATTTATACTGAATCCAAAACACCTTGTTTTTGCCCAAAACTGCATGGCGGTAGTGGGCATGTCTGCAAATGGGTGACTGGTGGGCATCCATTGAACCCATTTTAGTTAGATATCTTGAGGTTTTAGAGGAAATGGACCCCGTGGACATAGCCATGCCAGTTTTTCCACTCGCCTAAATTTAGCCTCCTTCCAAACAAGCTAGCATGTCATGCTTGGTACCAATGAAATCCTTAGGTTATCTTCACTCTTTTCTGATAGTTTACACTGACCTCAGAGCTTTTGAAGTTATTTTTGGGTCGGTGGTGAAATAAAAAAAGTCCGGAGCCTTGTTTACCAGCTGCTGTAACAACACAAGGCTACAGAAACAATCTGTATAGGCCAATATGGATCTTCGACTGTTCGCGTCTGATCCTAACTGTGAGTATTATGATGCGTTAAAGCCCTAAAACTTAGCAGCTACAACTATGCTTATACATGTTCATATATTTTGCTCTGTAGCCTACCTATCATTGTGAGTTACACTTTGTTGTTGTTATTATCACATGCTGCCATGTAATTACACGCTACAGGTGATTGACTCTCCAGTGCCCCCTTGTTCATTGAATTAGTGACCTTATCAGTGTCTGTCCTACGCCGTGGAAGAAAGCCTTCAACAAAAACTCTGGTGTTGTCATCCTGATCTAACAAAGTGTTAACGAGGCAGATGAAGCAGGACCGGGCCCTGAAAACCTGTAACCATGGTACCTGAGAATGTCATGCAAGAAAAGGCTTGAATACTTCAGAGCCTGAGCCAAAAACACACATACACACGCCGCTTCCTCACTTCCTCACTTCCTCCCTCCCTCCCTCTTCCTCTCTGAGCTCCAGGTTTTATGATTACTTTGTTCCTGCAGGAAATATACCCCAGCACCTTTCCATCTCTATGGGTTCAATAATATAGGATGCTCAAAGTTGTGTTTGTGTGCGTCTGCATGTGCGTGTGTGGAGGAGCAGTGAACTACGAAACCTTGCCAACTGAGCCCCTCCTTCCCCCTCCTTCTTTTTCCCAACAATGTAACGAGGCTGGATGGTCGACCCATCATTCCTCTGACCCCGCCTGACGTAATACGGGGTGAGATAACATCTGGCTTAGCAATTCCATTACCCATTAGAAAGAGTGGAGGATATGGGGTCGGCACTTAAACGTGAGCAGTAGCCAAAGAGAAGATTGGTTCTCAGAGAACCAACAGAAGCTGTCTCTCCTATTTATTTTGAGAAAGTGTAGTAGCTGCCTTATGGCTTAAAAGGAGTTTCAATAAGCAATATACACAGATGGAATAAAGGGAAAACAATATAAATATATAACTTAAAATAGGACACTAAAATAGTGCACAACCAACTCTGCTCCAGTAGACCACACATCCCAAAAAACGACTATACAATATAGAAAATATGTGCAATCCACTGTACAATACTAAAAAAAATTCTGTCTGTCTATATTATATTTTAGTTATTGTGGATTTAAAAAAAAAAAAAAAAAAAAAAATGCCTTTCTTATTTATAATTCTTTACTGTGTTATTACTTATTTATAATAATTGTTTTGATCTTGTTTTGTTTTTTTACTTATGTCTTTTGTTTGCACTATCCTCTCTGCTGCTGTAATCGTGTAAATTTCCCCGCTGTGGGACTAATAAAGGATTATCTTATCTTACTAAGGTAGTAGAAAGAGAATTTTTAAGGACAAGTAAAATAAGAGTAGTCAGTCAGATACATATTTGATTATACATTTTTATAACAAGAATTTCAATTGAACCACTGATATATGGCTTTAGTTATAAGCATGGACCCAGAACTAGGGCAACCTCCACAGTACAGTGAACTCCTGTCATGAGTGTTTCCAAGACATAACCTTAATTCCTCACCGCTGTTTCTCTGTGGATTAAGTCACATCACAGGGGAACTGCAGTTTTACAGCACAACCCCCAGAGGTACTAAACATCGAGATATAGACACAGACATTCTACACTTTGGATTAAAGGACTATTCAATTAGATGATCTACAGAAAATGTATCTGCAAAAATGTTGACAATCAATATGATATAATAATATAAAAGAAAAAAAAATGTGATTTGCTGGTTTTTCAGTTATAAAGAACAGTAAATTGAATATCTGACTGTTGGTTTGACAAAACAAGTCTATTGAAGATGTCATCTTGGGTTTTAGGAAATTGAGATGGAAATGGTTCATTATTTTCTGGTATAGACCAAACTATTATATTAGAAATTCAATGGCAGATAGTTAATAGTTTGTTGCAGCCCATACAGAACAACAGGAAGCAAAGAATATCAACAAATATGCTGGTGTCAGTATTTCGGGGAGGACCAAGTTATCTGAGACCAACGATCCAAAGTCAAGTCTTTCTTGTACCAGAGCAGGTCTTAAGTCTGGTTTTCCTAAACAAACTGGAAGTCACAACTCAGGTCTATCATGTCTCTGAATAAAGACCATTGACATTGGTAACATGGCAGTCGTTCTACCGGATTTGAACATTTTCCTTTCAAAGCTGTTTCAATAGGTTTTTTTTTTCCCCCCAATGGTGGAGGCCGTGTTTCAATGGAACCTTTATTTGGCAAAAAGGCTCTGCTACGAATCCATGCAACAAAAAGAATGAAAGAGTAATCCCTAAATTTGCACATTAACCCTCTAAGGAAACAATGTAAAAGTGTGAAAACTTTACAATACATCACAACAGGCAAATCCAAATCAGATTTTAAGTCACAATTTTGTTAACCTGGCTCATATTGAAGTCACAGTACTAGTAAATATTTTTGATAGGTCCAAGGCAGGATCAAAATAGGCCTTTGTAATGGCTTGATTAAAAAGAGAATATAAATCACATTGTGAGACATTTTAACACCTACAGGCCTTACTGATCGTATCAATCTGCAATTCTTGCCACATCTCAGTAATTATAACCTCTAGATAAGGAGGAAATTGGTATCAAAGTGTAGCGGCTGCAATAAAGAACGGAAAGTCAGCTCATACAGTCATGAGACCAAAATGTGACCAGCTCTTACCATTGTGCCCTGTAGGCATAGCTCTGACAGACTACACAGCACGAGCTGATAACATGCTGGCATGCCACCCCGAGTCTTGGCTCCAAGCAGCTGTATAACCCAGTAACGTAAAGCATGTGATGGCCATTCATCTCAACATTTGGAGCTCATGGTTAACCCAGGTTATACCAGTCTCAGCACAGGAGAGAGCAGCAGGAACAGTGTAAGGTTACTGCTACTTAACCTCTATGTTTTAATAACAGAGGGAGGGACTTCTAAAAGAGTGTAAACAAAATAATATACCAAACCTGTCTGGGTACATTAAATAATAATAATAACTGCAACAAAACATATGTTAAGCTGGTATTCCCTCCAGTGTTCTTTGGGTAGTACAAAGCACATGCAAGTCAGCTGCATGCCTGACCAGGAGCTACAGCTCTGCAAAGCGAGGGGGGGAGATCAGCTGGATAAGAGCTACAGGGGAGCCCTCCATTCATAAAACCAACAAACTGAGACCTTTTTTTTTTTTTTTATTTTTATTTTTTTTATACCCAATCCAGGGCCGCTGGAAAAACTGTATCAGTCATCTTCAAATTGGCTTGTGTGTGTGTGTGTGTGTGTGTGTGTGTGTGTGTGTGTGTGTGTGTGTGTGTGTGTGTGTGTGTGTGCATGGTGCAAATGGTTTAGAGCGTGAGATGACACAGCTCAGGGAGGCATGCCACAGTCACTCTACAGGCTGAAACCCGCAAACAGTTACACCCATACAAACACTGTCAGTACACACACACACACACACACACACACACACACACACACACACACAGACACACACACACACATACTAGTACTGCTAGTATCTATTCTGGAGCACAACAAAGTGATGCAAGACCACTTTCTACCATCTCACAAAGCCCTAAAGCCCGAGCTCATGACCAGTCCAGCCATCCGCTGTTACATAAGAGACTGTGACTTGCAGTAATAAAGCTCTAATACCGATTGATGATATAGATCAAATTGGGCTGGCCGCTCTGATGAACAAGACCTGCATTTGATGCATCAGCATTAGTTAATTAGACTGCTATCAGACTGCTCAGAGCAGCAGCACAGAAGTTTCAATCATGTAAGCTGGGGCATGTGACCGGCTCGGTCCGGCACTGTGGGAAATAAGACAGTTTTGCACTGAGGCAAAAAGCAATGGCTGCTCTGGCGTCTCAGCTATTAAGAGATAAAGGCTATATATCAATACCCCTTTGTGAAATTACAGATCATCGGTAATATGACCTCATGCTGCTGCTTGGCCATCACATCCACCTTTTAAATGAATTTTCCTTTTAAAACAGTCTGGGGCTGTCTTTTTATAGCTGCAATAAAGTGCTCTCTAAAGTGCCAATAACAAAACCAAAAATAAAGCTATGTGAAATGATAGAAATGTGAATACTGTCAGTGATGCACTTTACCACCTCGGGGTGTATGAAGTCATTGTGGGAAATGTTGCAAATGAATGAGCAGAACTTATTAATTTGATGAAGAACTGTTATTTGTACTATACATTTATTACATATACAGTATTATATTACAATATATATAAATATCATTATCTAAAATGACATACATGATAAAGGTTTTATCCACGCTGCTCATTCCTGATATAAACCTCCATCACATGTTTAATATCTGAGTACTGGTTAAACTATGATGGCTGATGTTGTCAATATTGCCACGTTTCTTCACACAGTGTAATAACAACAATAAGGACATGTCCTATTCTCTCTCTCTATTCACCCTGAGCTCTAGAGAGGAGACTAGACAGGAAACCATTGGGAGAAGAGGAGGAGGAGGAGGAGGAGGAAAAAGTTACACCAAACAAACACAAATGTTGAGACAAGGCTTCAACATTGTCCTAAGACGGGCCTTAAAAACATTTAACCATCACCAGATAACCAAACAGCTGAGTGGGCATGTAGACACATTATAGATGGGTTATAGATGATAAATGCACTATTTAAACATGACTGAGAATACAGAGTATTCACATTAAAAGGACTTGGCAGCCACTCAAGCTGCATTGACTTGTTACTGGCAATCAGCTGGTAGAAATGTGTCTCAAACTAGTGCCAGCTGCTCTGAAGGGCCCCATTGTCTCTGTGTTGTTGTTATTGTTGTCTGTTGTCTGTCAAAGACACCTCACATCAGCCAGCTACGGGAGCCGACGAGCTCGTTCGCTTCGGTTCAGCACCTAGCTAGCATGTAGCGCTAGCATGTAGCTGCTTAGCTAGCTAACGTTGACACTACGCCCCGGTGTGGGGATCGTCCCCTGCGAGACGTTGTACCACCTTGTTCACTCCACTCACTACGTGACAGGCAGTGTTTTAGCAGAATAGTGAGACAGGAGTCAACAAAAACAAAAAAAAACACCCCGCCTCAGCTGGGAGCCTGACAGGCAGCATGCATGGAGGGGGGTCGGAGGGGGACGGACGAGGGGGGGGGGGACCTGCCACTCAAAAGGGCACCGATCAGTCACGACGGACGATCAGCGCCAACGTGACAAACGCGGTAATAAAACAACAAAAAAACACGCCGATCGCATCACATACCATTCTCTTCACGGTTGAGACTCAGGAAGAGCTGCGTCGTGGCTTTGATCCATCTATCGGCGGTGCTCTCGGTTAGCCTTGGAAGGAAAGCCCGGTGGACGTTGGAGAGATCCGCTTCGGCTGCAGCTCCAGCGGAAGGTTGCTTTTTCATAATTGTGCGACTCCAGACTGACGCTGCGTGACGAGCCGGCTGACTCAGCCAGCGCCGCGTCACGTGGCCGAGGAGGAGCCAGCGGCCACGTGTGCGCTTTGTTTTAGTTCCTGGTTAACGAGCAACGAGCAGGATCCGTTGATTTAACTTCCCCCCCCGACCGGTCTGTCTGATGATGTGGTGACACTATGAGAGGATCTCCCACATAACAAAGCACTGTTCCTCTTTATTATGACGCACCCGTTCTTAGGTTAGTTTAGTTTATTTGCACAATTTAAAAATTATTAAAAAAACATAACATTGATAAATGATATTATTATTATTATATTCCTTTATTGATCCCCATGGGGGAAATTCAAGTGTTGCAGCAGCTCAACTACACAGACACAGACAATAAATACACATACTATACAACTACACAGACAATAAATACACATACTATACAACTACACAATAAATACACATACTATACAACTACACAGACAATAAATACACATACTATACAACTACACAGACAATAAATACACATACTATACAACTACACAGACACAGACAATAAATACACATACTATACAACTACACAGACAATAAATACACATACTATACAACTACACAGACAATAAATACACATACTATACAACTACACAGACACAGACAATAAATACACATACTATACAACTACACAGACACAGACAATAAATACATACTATACAACAGATACACATACTATACAACATTACTATTACAGTGCAGGAATAATAATAATAATGGATTTTATTTATATAGCACACTTTAAAATACAAAGAAATCTCAAGGTGCTGCACAGGGTAGAACAATCACAATAATCAAATATAATAATAAAACGCTAAAAACAAACAAAAAATAAAATAAGAATTTAAATAAATGAATTAATTTAATCATAATGAAATCTAAGAATATCTATTAAAACTGAACAACCACCCAAACACAAGCAATCTAAATTACCAAGACCTTAGGGGAAGGAAGAGGCTTATTTGAAGCCTCCACCTATATAATATTTTTTTAAATATCACAATACTATAACGAATACAAAAAGAAAATACATGTGGTATGAAATATTGTTGAAAAAGCATTTTTACAAGATATGATTTATAATAACAATGCATTATAAACAACAAGAAAACAAAGGGGAAAAAATTGCAATGAGTCAAGATGTGAATGAGTGTGTGTGTGTGTGTGTGTGTGTGTGTGTGTGTGTGTGTGTGTGTGTGTGTGTGTGTGTGTGTGTGTGTGTGTGTGTGTGTGTGTGTGTAAGTTCATATGTGTGTGAGAAAACGCCGGGTTTGATTTTGATTAAGGGGATTTGGGTTTGTACCCCTGCATTTATTCCTACACAAAAGTAATGCTACAAGTCCCTATGAATGCAACAACTACAGATAAAAAAATCTTAAATACTTCTATTACTAATGCCTTTATTAATGGTTAACTAATTATATAGCCTACGGACGGGAATGTTTTATAAATCAATTAGGAGTCATTATGAAGAACAACGTTGTGGGTGGTGTTAATCCTTGTCCTCATTATTCTTTGTTATATATTATTATCTGTACAGCTCTTTAATTCATCAGCAAGACCTTTTCCTGTGGACTCTTACCCTCCGATGAAAAATATGCAGACACCCAGACCAAAACCCAAGTAATATATAAGAACTTTAACATTAGCAGATTTAATTATTATAAATATATTTTATTCATGATTTATTGACTTATGTAAATGCAGACTTTAGGACTTGTTAGAAGTGAGAATGCCATTAACATGTATCAATGTTTACCGACATTTATAACATGCCTTATTCAAGTAGATAACAACCGGCCAAACCCTTGGTTAGTTCACTTAAACTTGTTATTAATGGCTTCTAGCTGGTTTGTTAAGCATCAGGGAATTAACCATTAACAAGGCCACGCCAAGGGTGCCTTACCAGAAAGTGCTAACCTCTCAGGTTATAGTTTTAAGTCAACTGATAAACATTCCTACATAATATTTCATAGCTGTCAGTTTAGTATTTCTTTCCTCATGCTAATCACACAAGTACAAACATGGGTCAAATTGCAGGATTTATGAGCATTATAAACATACTGAAGAGGGCTGTAAAAGTCAGAGTTCAGAAGAAAAAGGTTTGAGGGACTCTGCTCCACCTCCGGACAATAAAGGCCTTTTATCATTTAACATTCAACATATTTATAATCAAAAACAGTTTTCAATGTTCTCCTAAGCACTAAGTCTTTGAGACACAAATATTGTTCTGACGCTCTTCATTTCAGTGCTTAAATGTATCCTGAACTCTTTTAGAGAGGGCATTGTACCAACTGTTTTATCCTCCTCACACTGGCAACCTCCTTTGTTGCACAATACATTTAAAGAGCCTATTGATTGATGCTTGGCACGTTCTGCCCCCTGGCTACCTCATAGAACATAAAAGCCCCTCTAAGTGATTTAATAAACTGTCAACTATCATATCAGTTCATACCCAATATAGCTGTGTGGAATTTCTTCCCAAAACAGGGCAATAAGTCACTACTTGACTTGATTAGCTGTTAAACTTCAGGAGGATTGCGTTCCCTGAAGTGTCCATGTGGAAGTGTCAACAAGGAACAAAATACAGATAAAACAAGATTAAATATAAGTTCACTTTAATATAAGGCGATGAAAGAAATCACATCATACAAACAGGTTACACAGAAATCCCAAAACAGTTATCAAAAATGTATCGTATTCTGGCTACAAGTAATTTAAAACCCACCCCAACCCTGATGAAACAACTGTCAAGCTGAGTGTTATAAAGTGCTTCCTCATTTTGTTGTATGCAATCATCACCAAGGCAAAGTCATTACAGTTTTCTGAACGTGAGCCTAACAAACCTTTCAGGCACTAAACAAGCCAACACAATATTTATTAATCTTCTAGCCATTTGCAGCAGACAAATGAACCCCTTGCTGTTTCAAGAATCTGTTGATCATTAACATGTGTTCCCTTGCTTTGACAATTTTATATCACAATTTTTAAAAAAGCATCCAGCAGCAGGGTCCATTCTCAACATTGTGAGTCAGCATTCTTCTCCTATGCAGCGGTCAGTTCTTCCCTCTAAAGAAAGGAAGAATTAATATTTTTTTGGGTTCACCAAATGCAAATGATAGACGAAGAGATATCATTTTAATTTGCAATGTGCATTGCATATACAACAATAGACGAGCGGTGCGTTTTACATATATAGCAAGCCACAGAGATAACGCATCCTGATGAAATAACTGCAAGCAACAACATGCAGAGGGCAACATGGACATGTTGGCAACTGTACGAAGGATGGAGTGATGGAAGTATTAATTCCTGCTGGTTGGAAAAGATGGATGAGTTGAGAAAGAGAATGATAAAACAAAACTGCGGAAATAAAGAGATGAGGTTAATGGTATTCCAGGGCCATGACTTTAACACAAGGTGTGTTGCTGAGAACATTTCAGTTTATTTCAATCAACTAGAGACACCTAGTGGTGAGTTAAAACAAAACAATGTACTGTCAAAAGCTAGGTCCTCCAAGTTGTTTGTATTTCAAAAAATGCATTCCATCTGTTGTGTCTTTAAAATATCACATTGACCCTGGAAATCAGGGATTAAAATGTCCAAAGGAAAAGATAAAGGGAACCAAAGGAAGCTGTTAAGAAAATATTAAGGCACTGCAGTAAGCAACACTTTAAAAATGGCGAGAGATATAGGCGTGAGGTCTAGGTTTAGAAGGAAGCAAACCTGGTAGCAAAGGTTCCCTTGACGAGTCCAAGACCTGGTGAAGATGAAGCCAGGTCAGAATCTTTTTCTGCTTTTTTTTTTGTCTCTCACAAAAAGTATATTCACACGACACATCCATGCAACCTTCTCTCAGGATTTCTGAATCAATCTAGGACCTCGAGGTTAGGAATGTTCCGAGCTTCAGAGTATTTTTGTTTAACTACAAACGTACTATATGAAGTAAATTTCATAACTTCCAAGCAGCCATGGATTCAGTTCATGCTAGTTGCAGATGAAAACTGGCAAACTTAAAAAAAAACCACAAAAAAAAAACATGGGTAGTGTGCTCGTACAATAATGTGACTTTGATAGATACAGTACAAGCAATAGTTGTTACCAATGGCTGACTGGAAGCTCCGAAAGTTATCTAAAAATGTAACGAATGGTTTGAAAAACATACATTTGTAGTAAACAAGCTCAAAGATTATAAAACAGCTGCTGTGGTCCTTAAAGACTACAGAGTCTATCTGCTTTATATAGTTTCTGTTAAAATATAACAGCAGGTGAATTTAAAGTATTAGATGTTGTAATACTTACATTTTTAGAAAACGTTCCTGTTCACTAGAATATTTAATAGTGTGGTCATTTGTAATTCCATGTTTGTATGCTGTGTGTGTATTTATGTCTGTGTGCCTATTTACTATATGTTTATTTGCCATTTGCTCTTGAGTGTGGCACACTTTTTTAAGATACACAGCTTGTTTTTTACTCTTTATTTTTAACATTTTTTGCTGATTTGTATAGAGAATGCCTAACTTTTTACATTATGCCACTGCAGGGCAATCAGGATCGATTCCCAAACACATTTCCTTACTCTTTTTTAACATTCTTAATTATCACAACATTTAACTCATTGTGTGAGATGTCACTAAATAGTAACGAATGGGTGTGACACACACCGTCACGGCACATGCCAGGCTAAGGAGCATGTAAAAAACATTTGTCTTTTCATTGCCGATTACATTCGGTTCTTCAAAGACAGCACAATATCCTGGAATAGAGTCGGTCAATGCACTACAAGTGGGTGACTCACAGGGATTTCTGAAGTGCAAGCCTGAATTATGGTAAGTGCAATGACAGTGTAGTGGTGCTGTTGCGTTTACTTGGTACCTCCAGCTGCAGAGAGCTGAGCTGATGTAAAATGAAGGTTAGATTCAAAAGGGGCAATTAGTAATACAAGAAACCTGAAGCTTCTATTACAGGTTATCTGATTAGATTCATAATACCAGGGCCATGCAGTCAATAAAAGACAGCAGCATCTAGGAATCAAACCTCTACAGATATAAACACTCACACTCACAACTGAGTTCACATACTATTCAAAATCAGGACAAGAAACTGTAAAGAAACAAGGAAAACTAGCTGGAATAATTTCCCTTGAAGCTGCCATTCAATAAGTGGACTAATCTCAGTTCACCTGCATGACAAGTGAGTTGTTTGGCAAACTGGAAATGATGAAACTTATGTAGCTGCAACTGTAAAGACTGAAACTTTTTTACAGTTTTGTTTAAAACAAAATACCTTTCGCTGCAGAAAGTCTGCAATAATGAAGCTGCTCAGAGCAAATTACGAATTGGCTGAACAGCATTTATTATGTTGTACAAAGGCAGCTGGGCACTAAAGCTTGGAAGCCTTGCTTGTATAAGTAAATATTAGAAATATCCTCCTAGTGACGAGCTGTGAGCGTGCGTCTTGGCAATTAGATTTGCTGTGTACTTCAGTCTTTGAAATACAGATGCCTGTATAGAATCACATTAAACTCTCTCTCACCGGTCCTCTCACCTCATAGGTGGTTCCCGCCCAGAACTGCCTCATCTCTCCCCGGCACCCAGCCACCACGGCGGAGGTTATCAGGGTGAAGGGCACCAGGTAGAGTAGTGCGGGCTGGCCCATCCCTGACAGCAGCATCACTGCAAATGTGACAATCATTCCCAGCAGATAGGCTACAAGGAATAAGAGACGGACAAATACAGACACAGAATGAGGGAGACAAAATTAACCTGAGACTTGATAAGTAGAAGTATTAAAAAGTCTGTCACAAAATATGTTCTGATATATATCAGGCATGTCCACACTGATGATTAAGGTAATTAAATCAAATACATTCTAAAATGTATGGAGTTCATTAAGAAGAGTGTGCAGACGAGCAGTAAAGAGCAGCAAAGCTAATATGATTACAGGGAATATATAAAAACATCAGAAGCACATTATTCTATTATGATAGTGACATACTGTACACTTATTCTTACAGTATCAACAATGGCTATATATTCAGCATACAATTAATACAATGATAGTTGAACTGTGATGTACCTATGCAGCAGCAGACAAAGTAGATCTTCTTGCGACTGTTGATCCAAACATCAAATCTGCTGCAGTAGGCAACCAGGAGACCTGTTGGACCAATGAGGATGCAGAGGTTGAGTGATACATCACACTATAAATGCTAGCCTTTTATGTATTGTTTCTCAGCTCAGAAGCAGCACTGCCATTTGTACTTCTGCTTTTTTAACATAGTTGGTTTTGGTCATTTAAAATAAATTGAAAGCGGCACATGAGACCTGGGCCACACTGCCTGTGTGAACTGTACACATCATGTATTAGGCTTTCCTTATTCTTCCTCTATGTGTGTGTGTGTGTGTATATATGTGTTCATATACTGTAGTTAAACTGACAGCAGCCAGTTTAAACACTGACGGTGACACCTTAACCTCACCTGGAACAATGATATCTCCGTAACCCAGAATGGAGAACTGCATCCCACACAGGTTCTGAGCCCACGCTGTGAACCGAGGGACACGCATGACGACCGGCAGCTGAGAAGAAAAAACATTTCATATATTTATAAAAAAGTGAGAGCAGAATTACTGTGTTATATGAGACCAAATACAGTGAGCTGTACATTGTGTTATGCTGACTCAATTTGTTCTTAATATTAATTTCTCAAAGCATGGATTTGGTGTATATTGCTTTAGAATCTCAAGCAGTATTTTACTCCTCCCAGCAGATTGCCACCTCAGCTACTCCTTTCAAAATTTGACATAATATGTCTGTCTTGTTTTTCATATAATTATAGGACACCAAAAGGTTGTTTATAAACAATAGTTACATGTATGTTTATTTATATTTGCACAAATCCTCACAAACATGGTATATAAAATTTCACAAAATAACCTGCTGAATTTTGCAATGAAAAGAACCCCCCCCCCCCCAAACAAATCCAAGAACATAAGATAAGCTGCAGGAAAAGTCCTGGGAGAAACACTGCTTCAGTTATCCAGCAATGGCTTAACATTCCTAAAAAACTCAAGTGACTTTTCAGCACACAGCACCTGGCAATCATGTGAGAGTCTGACATGTATGTTTCTTTCCTATGCTTCATGTTTCACTTTTGTAAAGAGGTAATTTAAAAGCATTAAGTATATCTGTAAGAATAACATGTTTTTATAAGGAGGATAAAAGCCAAGATTGTAATAAATCGTATAGATTAGATCAGGCTTGGGCGGGCTGTATGGGTCTATGTCTATTGGTCAATTCAATTCATTTTTTTTTTTTTTTTATTTAGCCCAAAATCACAAATTTGCCTCAGAGGGCTTTATGTGGCTTTAAAATTAAGACTGAAACCAAATTATCCCAAATCACAGGTAGAGACTGACCTCTGATGGCGTGTTCTGTGTACTACACCTGTCACATTATACAACATTATGAAAAGCAGAGCGTCTGTAATTATGACAGTATTGAAAATCATACTGTTGAGAAATTCCCTGGTATACTATAGTACAAGCCTAATACACACGGCAGGATGTCCAGGACATTATTATATATTATCTTTTATACTTTTGGTTGAAAGAATGCTTGCTTGAGTTGTTTTTTACTCTCCTGTTAATCAAATTCTAACAATACGTTTTGATGGATCTGGGCAGTCTGTGTGTGTATATAGAATAATATAAAAAACAAAAGAAAGGCCCAATACAAAACTTTCCTCATCATATTCTTCTCACATGGTTGGCGAGCCTTTATAAGAGCAGGGTTTTACTCATGAGAATCTATCTTGAGACCAATCATCTACAATCCCAATCCCTTCCCACCCACCGCAGGATGTGGCATTAAGAAAAGGAGTGGGTGGTTAACAAGTCAAGCCTTACTTTCTCAGAGGGAGCCTGGGGTTCAGCAGGGACCTCCACCATGTTACCTTGCGTCTACGACAGAGCCCACCCAAACCCAACGCACAGTTAGTCAATCAGTCTATCACGCTATCACGCTATATAGGGCATTAAACAACAAGCAGTGCAGATCAGCCAGGATGTTAATCAAGCCAGTACAAAGTTGAAGAGGAATTCCACCAAGTGTAGGTTTCAGTTTGCTGTCCAGGACTTAGGTAATAAAACTCCTACACACTGCTCATCTTGAACAAACATTCACTCCTCCAAATTAATTCACTCATGGAACGACGTTTCTTCAGTCTCTCTATAAAGTTAAAAACTTTGGGCTAATAGCGCTCAAAAAACTACCCTAAGTCAGTATGAAAGTGCCTGAGTTGGTTTAAAGAAAATGATGATTTCCCACAAATATAAAACATACATTTTTCATATTTCCAGATATTTAAACTAATGTACAAAAATATGCTGTCTGTAAAATTTTCACCCATTTAAAATCTGAAAATTCATCAAAACAATGAAAAGACTGACTGTGGAATCTGGTAATTTTACAAATATTTATAAAATGCCTGTTGATTTGGTGAAGTTCCCCTTGAAGGCAGTGCAGGAGGCCTTACCTTTTCTCCTGAAGCATCCGGGCCCAGGGCAACCTGCACCATAATGCTAACTCCATTCTGTCGACAAAGAAGAGATGCAAGACATTCATATTATGTTACTCGTCCATTTGTAAAACCGCCATGCATCACACTAAACCACCTGAGCTGCAAAAAGATCTCCTATTCAATGATATAAGATGACAGTGTGTAGTTGTGTGTATGGTTTTCTTTGCAAAGCATCACTTCCTTACTTAAATTAAGCTTTTGTGCATAAGTGAAACATGTTAATTGGACGTCAACACACTTTGAGGTTAACATATAAGCAGGAAATACTGAGGAAGGGCATCATAAACCGATATAAGTGGCAGTTACATATGTGAAAAAGTTTACTGCGTCAGGCCTGAGAATCTTCAAGAATATAAATACATATACTCATACCTTGGTGAAGAAAGGAGTGATGAAAACGAAGAAGACGTCATACACAAGCAGGAGGCTCAGCAGAATCACACAGATCTATGCCATAACAGGAACAAAAAAAAATAATCAAAGATTGACTGAGAAAAACATATTTTAACATTTCAACACTGCTTTATCAGCATTGCATTAATAGCCAGTGAGGGTGAATGTACAGACTTCTGTCTTGTTGATCTAAGAAAACAAGATCTGGGACAATGTGTGACATACTAATGACAGAAGACAATAAATATAAGAAATATACT
Organism: Anoplopoma fimbria; assembly: GCF_027596085.1. Lineage (NCBI taxonomy): Eukaryota > Metazoa > Chordata > Actinopteri > Perciformes > Anoplopomatidae > Anoplopoma > Anoplopoma fimbria. The sequence goes on from NC_072450.1 coordinate 12,317,716, forward strand.
TCAAATATTATTAATTAAGAGTACAAACAATCATTATGCCTCACAAAGTCTAGATTAAGATTAAATGATGAAAGAAGGGAGTGTGACCTCAGAGAAGAGGGGCTGTAAAGAGGTACCTTGAAGTTGGACAGTGAAATGGTCTTCATGAAGTTGAGGCAGAAAGCAATGCCAAGGAGGTCCTGCAAGATCCAGATCCATCTACAAGGACAAAAAAAAGCTCTTTTACCTCGAGTTTTAACTTTAGCATTTCCTTTTTTAACTTTAACAAGAGCAGTCTAGCTGAGACTCAGATAGAGCACAAGTTAGTCCGGCCAAATAAAAAATTACACCCTGCTGAAGGAAATTCTGCTAGAAACATTACACATAGTCTAGAGCAACATGAATCAGTGAATATTATTTTTGAAGCCATATGTTTGATTATTTACCAAGAGACTTTGGATTTAAATGTTTTTTGGCTTTCACTCAGACTGAGCTGTCTGAATAAGATTAAAACAGCAACACAAGCAAGTTTCTGTTCAGGATATTGTGACAGTTAGGCTGAAAATATCCTCCACTATTCTAAGAACACTGACCAACACTACAAATACAATGAGACACTCAAGCTGCAACAAAATGTCGACATTATCATCAAATTGAATTGAATGTGAGTGAGAGATCATTTAAGAAAATTAACATATAATTAGAAAATACTTACTGAAACTTAAACCATCATTAATGTCTCATTGACCATAATGAGATTGTGCTCCTACAATTATTCAGTTATTTCATTCACAAGTATATGTCACATTCCACCCTTAAGACATTTAGTCTTTCATACCATGGTGACGGGAATAAAAAAGCTTTACAGTCGCCTTTCTGATGAGTTTAACAATAAGCTATAAAGATACTTAATAAAACTGACTTGGGTGATGCAATGTTAAAAGCACGGCTGCTGCTGCTGCAGCAATGTGAGTGTTTACAAGATCATTTTAACCAATAAGCATTTCCCGCAGTCGTGTCCGAGTGTGTTGTGGTTGTGTGTTTTGTGTGCATGTGTGCCTTCACAGTACCTGTCTTCATTCCTGTAGACGCCCCAGACCACAGCAATGCTAATACACACAGCAGCCAGAATGAGCGACCTCACAGAGAAGTTGTAATTTCGGATGGAGAAGCTAAAAAAAGAGACAGAAACAAATAAATAGTGTGTGTGTGTGTGTGTGTGTGTGTGTGTGTGTGTGTGTGTGTGTGTGTGTGTGTGTGTGTGTTTAGAAAGGTTTTTTTTTGAAAGAGTGATGCTCATACCTCCCAGTGCCACAACCAATTAAATCCATCACTGCATCTAGACAGCTGAAGAGTGCAGAGGCAGACGCCATGCAGAATATAGCAATAATGACGTAAACTGGCAGAAAAAGGAAACACAGATCACATTAACAAAACCCCAGATATAATCACTACTTCCAGTGGTTGAAGTGGGCCAGTTCCCACGGGTAGACATTTCCGGCACTTCTACATTTTAGTCTTTGACATACTGCGAGTTTTTCTTGTGCACTTTTCTGCATTCTCCATATCAGGTTCTCTGGGCAATTCTTATTGGCGATTCATAACAGCGAAGTGCCAGAGTTTTTGTACTGTGCCTCACAAGCCGCAAATACATTAAAATAATGTAGACAGCTGATGCACCACACGGAGGAAAGGGTAGTGAGAGCTAAGCTGCTGAAAGTTATCAACACAATTTTCACATCCTTTTTGTAAAGAAAATTGTGAACTGTTTGTCAGTTTTTTTGAACATAATGAATCAAACATTATTTAAACGTTTTCTGAAACTGCTTTTATGATTTACAGAATATGATTTTCCAGGGTAAACATTAATACAATAATTACATTTTAAGAGGAAGACTGTGATATGTTTAATTAACAAAATAAGTATTTAATTAAAGCAGGTTTTATCTTTAAACTTTATGGGCTTAATCTATAATAATAATAGTCCATAACGTACAATTGGATAGTTTTAAGTCAAAACCTTTCAAATTCTCTTGGGGGAGGACTCTCAAAAATGCTGCATAACATGTATGAGCATCTTGACAGAGACATTGCTTGTAAAACCTGAATCAATAGCTCACACGCTTCACTTCTGTATGCTAACCTGCCTGCCTGACTGGTTGGTGTTGATTCCAGGCTATCATAAGATACTATAGGCTACAAATAACACAGGAAATAACATTAATTATTAACACTATGGCTTAATATACAAACACGCCACCATAATGCTATAATGTTTCAGTTGGAATATTATAGGCCAACTATACAAGATGCACAGCCAAGGTATGGCAATATAACAATAAAAACACCACTGATTATGGCGGACACAATATAACATGTTTTCAGAATGAATGAATAAATAGGAATAAGAAGCAAGACATTGTTGATACCGGCCGATAGGCAAGCAAACGTGTATAAGAGGAGTACTGTTCCACTTCAAGCATTGACTCCTTTGGAGTACATAAGAGCTGTGTATTCCCACTTACCAAGGACGTTGTAGAAGAAGTACATGAGGACCAGCATCCCACACATCATGGCAACAAAGATGACCACTTTGAGAGGAGAGTACAGGAAAATATCTCCGCTGTCTGCTTTGCTCTCTCCCCCTCCTCCCCCTGCAACAGCACCATTCAACCGGTCCCTGCAAACAACAGAAAATACTTAATTTTTTTAAATTAATCTCAGGCAAATTGTTTATAAAACTGGTGGTTCTTAGGGCAAAAAAAAAGAGCAGGCAGCATCCAATACTCAAACACAGAGAGTGGACCGAACAGTTGAATTCAATGTGATATAATAGCACTGCAATAAATGTGACCTTTGGTAAAGTTTGTGTTGCTCTTTGCAAATTTCCCCGCTGCGGGACTAATAAAGGATTATCTTATCTTAACAATGGCATCTACTGTATGTTCACATTTCAGTAAACAATACATTCACATTGACACTTAATTACATTGTAACTGCATACTTACCAGTGTTTCCACACATAGATTTTACAGGTATATTAACGGCAATCCCAAGTGATTGAAGCGACTCATTTTAGCATTTTACGAAAACGTGCCAACCCCAATAAAATGCAAAAAATAGAATCTAATTTGGTGGGAAACACTGCTTACAATGCAGCAACTATATTTTCTGCATATATAAACTTTAGTTTGATTTTATTCAAATTTAAAGATAGTGCACTGTATGTGAAGCTGCCATGTCCCACCTCTCACACGCTCCGCTCCAGAAGCCGCCCAAGGCGACTGTGACGATGGCAATCAGTAGCATGACTGCAATGCTTGGATCAATCTTTGAGTGAGGTGGAGCATAAAGCTTCGCCTGCATCCCTTCACCAAACACCTGAGGACATACATAAAGAAAAAATTCCAGTTTAACATTCTTCATCAAATTGACCTTTATAACAGGGGTCGTAATTCAGAAGCAGCAGAAAAAGTAAGGACTGACCTTCTGTGCTTCAAGAAAGTCCCTGTCCCTCATGAGAGCCAGAGGAATATGTATCTTTGAATACTCTGAGTCATTGGCTGATGGAGTGATCTGAAAAGCCGAGACGTAAAAAAGAGATTTTCAGAAATGCAGTTGTTTAGAATTTCTTGTCTAGGTCTTGGTGAGTAATTTTATGCATGTTCAAATTTCAAACAACAAGTATGAAAAAGATGACACAGTTAACCAATCATGATGAAATTGTTTTTTAATTTTTAAATGGAAATCCCCACATCCACACCACTGGTATCGTGTGTCGCTTCCTCATTTCTGAATCACTTCTGCATGTGCAACTGCCATGTTATATTTGTAGATCTGGTCGATAGTATTGTGATCATGTACAGATTAACAGAAAAAATAAAACATATAATTGGTCCTCCATGAGAGTTAGTTGATAACAAAAACACCTGATAGCCTACTGACAAAAATATAGTTTGATGTACATGTCCTACCAATAATGTTTTGCTGGCAATGAGCAGAGTTGTTGCTCCAAGGCTCTGAGCAACCAGGGCTTTCTGGCTGAATTCACAGTCCCCCCTCATCACAACCACCGCTTTGCCCTTTAGCACACCTGGACTGACCCCAGAGGTGTCACACAGGACAGTGTAGGTCATATTCACCAGTGGAAACTGAAACTGAGAAAGTGAAGACAATAATTAGGATAGGTGGAATGTTTCCTAGAGTTTTCCCATCATAATTTTGGGAAACATAAGAGAAGTACAGTAAACACAGCAAATAAATGTAATCCGAGGTCTTTAGCATTACCCCTTACTGAGCATACTTCTACTTCTGGATTCACATTAATCAGAGAGGTAGAACATCAACAGCCACCAGGTTATAAATAGAGGCTGTATAAGTGAAGTTTTAAGAGGTTACATTTTTAAGTTCATCTCAAGTTTGTCCACTGGCCATTTATCATCTATTTCTGTTGTGATGTTCTGTCACATAAAATAAAATATCAAATATAAAACAAATAGACAGATAATGGAACAAATGGTTTAAGATGACAATAACAGTCAGAGTTATTTTCCTGTCCTAATACTAATATCTCACAATAGAATAGTGCTTAAAAAGGTTTGAAAAACTTACAGCAGCATCAAGGGTTTGTGACAGAGGGGTCCAGGACTGATTGTGGACGATACAGTACTCCTTATCTATGTTTCCATTTGAAATGTGCAAGATCGCCTCTTGGCAGCTTATCTGTTGGGCAATAAATGTTATTGTTTTGAGTCCCACACAAGAAAAATACCCTAACCCCAAGCCAGTAATCTCAATGGCATTTGAAGTATAGTTAGGCCCTATAGTCATTTAAAATGCTGTCATTTCAGCATCACTTACAACTCAGATATAGACCAGATTCACTTGAAGCAATTGACTTACTTTCATGAATAATCTTTTCTCCAATAAAAGTTAAAGTTAAAAGTTAAGTTAAAAATAAATTCCAATTGATAACAAAACAATATCAATCTAAAAGCAGTGACACATGCATGCTGTAAAAGAGCTGATCTGAGCTCATACAGGGCCTCAAGTGATCAACACACCTGTCTCTGTACATCATGGTTCCTCATTCCTGATATAAAACATGTAATTACTTCCTTGTTGGTGACGTAGGAGATGACGAAATCACTCTACGTCAAATTAAACTAACTGCAGTCAGTTGAGCTACATTCTAACGGCCAACGTGTGGGGGGTTTGAATTAACGTCCGTTCGGGGGAGCTGTTGCCTAGTAACGCTAACGTCTCCCCCCCAGCTTAGAACCAAACGAGGCTAACTGACCAACGGGAGGGCTAACGCTAGCCCGGCGACAGCACCGATTTATCTCGCGTTTACCCGAATAACACGGTGCTTCTGACGTCACCGTGTGTTGACTAATGTCACAGACTCAGAATACAATTCAGACGGTTCACCGTAGCCGCAGCCGACGTGTTTTAATCGACGGTAAGTCAGGCTCTAAGGGCCCGTCCGTCGCTGTCGGCTTCTGTTGTTGTTGTTGTTGTCCGTCAACTTACCTTCGATACAAAGACAACCAGCGACACGAAGATGAATCTGACGGCTCTCTCCATTCTGGTAACCTTCGTTTGTGACGCACATTCATTGATGTCTCTACGACACGGAGACACTTCTTTTATTCGCTTAAGTTTCTGGTGTCTTCATCGCGATTTGTTCATCTTTGCCAGCAGCTGACTTGCACTTCCTGTATCGGCTCGTGAGTGACACATGACCACATGGGACGCTCCCCATTGGTTTCTGTTTCACCTCACGGCGTCTCAGCAACAGAATAATAAAGAAGTAAAAAACTTATACATAAGCAAAAATATCATACAGTGAAAATGTTTAAGTGGGTCTAAAGCTACTTTAATCAGTTTTAGATTATTAAATAGTCTATGTTCTCAATAAGGAAGAAAAGTAGCTTATGGTGTTACTAATATTAGTGTCCATCTGGTTCTTAGATATACCAAGTTTTCATGTTTGAAATTAAGTCCTACTTCCACACAGATGAATTTCTTTCTTTCTTCTTTCTTTGTGTGTGTGTTCAGGTGCAGGATTTATTATCATAATAGTCATGTAGTATATCATTTGATATCAAAGGATAAAGGAAGATGTCCAGGTCCGTCGATGCAGTTTCAACTATTTCTTTTTTGAATCACTGCATCTGAAGTCATTCTGCGCAGAACGGAGCCCATACAGAGATCCAGCATGGACTGAGGCTCTCCGCCTTCAGGCTGGACTTATATCTGTGTTGTGCATCCCCTCAATGTGCACAAAGGCAGAAAACATGTTGAGCAGTACATACATCATTCAGACATCGTAAAACATACACTTTTTGAAATACGTTCCTGAGAACCTAGATTCTTCCATCTGTGTAAACATCACTATAAACAAGGTTGTCACGTCGTATGCAGGTCATGAGGTCATTGTTAGGGCAGCTCCGAAGAACCCAGACTCTCAACATCACACAGCATGCAACAACTTCATGACCTCATTACAGCATGGTATAGCAGAATATGATAAAATACACTACAGTCAAGACTTGGATGTGATGGTTTGCATTGTAGAGCACCTTTTAGCCTTCCGACCACTCAAAGCACTTCAAACTACATGTCATCATTCACCCATTCAGACCCATTCATACCAGCTATCACACACTGAACCGCCGATCTTCCATTGGAAGAGGATCACTCTAACCCTGAGCCACAGCCGCACCAAAGCATGGTGCGTGACCAGTTCAAGATGCAGATGAAATGAATGAACAAGATCTTCGTTAACTGTCTCAGCTGAATAAAGCAGGTCTGCACCATGAGCAGACCTGCTTTATTTAACTTAGGACAAATCACCAAAAAAACACCAACATGTTTCAGCTGGTTGTCTGTAATCTGCAACCTCACTGCTAGATGCTGTCAGGCCCTGCCCACAGGACCTTTAATGGGACAAACAGTTATGTGTCATTGGTGCAGCAAAAAAAAATCAGGTCCGTGCATGATTTGTCCCATGGGTGACATCAATAAATATAAGAAATAAGAGGAGACCCAGAATAGACTCCTGGGGCTGTGGGACCCTAAAAAAGAGGAACACAAGAGGAAGAGGATGCTTTTTTTTTGTTATGCTTTTTTTAAAAGCATAATAGAGCAGGAGCTGTTGGACAGATAGGAGATCAATCAATCCAGAACATCACTGACTCATCATTGACTTATTTTTTTTATTGCCAATGTTAATTTCACTAAAATAATTCCTAAAAATGTTTTTTTTAAATATCAGAGTTATTGTTTTTGTCACATAGGCTCTGATAGCATGGAGTATGATGTTATTATATGCATCACTTCTTGACCTACTATAGGATGGCAGTGTGTAGTATATATATATATATATATATATTACGACACTCACACTGTACACTAGTCACTGCTTATTATCTCTAAATGACCAGGCCACTCCATATTCTTCTCTTTTTTCCTTTTAGCTTTGCTTCTAGCCTTGTCAATTTATGACTCATGCATGAGACATAAAAATCATTAAACGTAATGGGTGATTTACCCATTACGTTTAATGTGGGTGAAGATGCAACCATGTTATTATTGCTGATCCTTTTTCATCCAGTGTATTCCTCAGCACCAATTAGCTAATAGCCAGTCTGCTCGCTCTTCCGAGATGTAATCAGATGCTGAACATTTCAAATTCATCAGTTTCACAGAAAAAGCAAAAACAATGCTAGTTGTTTACATTTCTTCATGATTTAAATATTATCCGTGTGTCTTTCATTTCCCCCTCATCTTTATACGAGTTAGTGAGCAATATTTCATCTGTGACTGATTAATGTGTCACTGCATGGCTGAGAAGATACAACTACCATATGGTGATGGGTTTTTCAAGCGTATTCATAGAGACTTTACCCCTGAAGGTCCAAAGCACCAAGACTTGAGATTAACACAGCAGCTGCCTTGCCTTGTATGACCCCGACCAGAGTACAAAGCTGTTGCAACTATACAGCTCTGGGTTTTTATGCACTGCTTTGAAAACTGCCGTCTCACTAAAGCTGTAAAGGAAAACTCTGATTGCCTGCCAACTGCTTCTTTAGATGATTTCTTTCAAAGCAATTCATATTTCATCCTTAAGACACAACATGAATCTTTACTGATTTATGAATAGATATTTCGCTGGAATCAATTGTGGGAAAAGTGTGTCGTAAATTAACTGCATTCAAAATTGTGTATTTGTATGTAAAGTTGTGTTTTTACAAACAAAGGTACTAATTTTCAGAACAGGAATTTATATACTTAATAGATTGCCAAACCAAACCCAGTTTAGACTTCAGAACCACACATGCATGCCCCTCTGCTCGCCTGTGTCAGACACACACACACACGCACACACACACACACACACACACACACACACACACACACACACACACACACACACACACACACACACACACACACACACGATGATTTACGCTGATTCCCTCTGGCTGCAGCTTCAAAGTGTCTAGAAATCTATTCTACAGAAGAAAAAATGAATTAACATTGCCATAATTAACCACCCAATCACTGTGCCTCTGCTTAATTATTAACCAAATATTAATCAGTGAAAACGGACTAAAAAAGGAAACTTTCTTGTACAATCATTCAACCAGGAAATTTGCTTTCTTTCTGAGAGTTAACTTGATGAGAAGATTGATACCACTGTTGAATGTTTGTCTGTAAAATACGAAGCTCCAGCCAGCAGACGCTTAGCTAAGCACAAATGACTGGAAACAGGTGAAACAGGTGAAACAGGCTCAGTGCAAAGGTAACTGAATACTCTGACCAGCACCTTTAAAGTTCACTACTGACATATTATATCTTCAATCCCTGAAAAATCAATGAGCAAAAAAAGCCAATTTGCTTGGACATAACACATCGTAACATTTTGAAACTTTTAGAGTGAGAAAGAAAAAAAATCGAATTTTGAATTAGCTTATCAATTTCTGAAATTGTTGTCAACATAGAAACACTGGAATCTCCTGAAATAATGCTTTTTCCTTCAGTATGTAATGACTGAGGGCCACTGGTGGTGACAGAAAAAGTAGTACCCTGTGGTGTTTGTGTGTTAAAGTCTCCAGCCTCCTATAAATGAACACACAGACAGAATTATGCCCCTGCTGGCGAACGGTCGATGCCTGTCAGGATTTCTCACTTGTGTCCAACTCTCCACTGAGAAAAAAAAAAGAAAAATGTTCCTTTTATTCTGGTGATCAAACGGCTCTCTGCTGCATGCTTTAGAAAGGACAGGCACATCAAGCTGAGGGGACTGTGATGAAGGCTTTAGCTCCAGTTGGAGACAATCCATGCTGTTCCAGTTGAAATGTTTGTGTCAGCTTGGCCTGCCTGTGTGCAGCAGGGAGTTAAACACTGCACTTTCATTCAAGTGTTGAACAGCTTTCATGTTAAATCAAGCTGTTTACATGTAAATGGAAAGGGCTCTATTTCTATAATAATTTTGCATAAATATATGTATTATCATGCTCACAAAATCTTTGCGATTATGACATATTTCTGTTGGTTACTTGTCACTTTCCGTTAGTTTGGTCAGTGTTAAGATGGATGCTTAAAATGAAAAATAGAGTAAAAATACTGTAGCTCTGGCATTATTTAGGATACTGAATGAAAATCTACATGCTTTGGATCTGTAAATCCCTCACAGTGAACATGTTTGGTTCTATTCCTTCAACTTAACTTGGTTAAAACATGCAGTGGATTTATTTGTGATGTGATGTGTGAAACTCGTTTGAGATTTGAAAAACTAGAACGAATACACATCTTTGGGAAATTTTTTGAAAAATGTAGTACATTAATCGTAAGTAAAAGTCTAAAGAAAGTAATAATATCCAGAAAAAACAACTTAAAAGGGTTGAATAGATGATTTTTGTTTTATCTCTAACAGGTAGGTCAAAAACCAAAAGCTTGGGAGTTAACTCAGAATATGATTCATTATGGTGGAGCCTCAGGGGCGTGACAGCATGACATCAATACTTTTTAATATAAGCACCAAATCAAAACCCTTTAAATGTTTTGAAGAATCAAATAGAGGCAAATATCTGACAAGGCCCAGTGGATTGAGACATACTGATCACGGTTGTAAATCAAAGGCGAGTAAAGCACACCTGGCCTCATTTACATTGACCCTTTATGACATATTGAGTTTCGAAATGCAGACAACAAAAGATGCCCTTCATGAGCTTCAGATTACCATGAGATACAATTCATGCTACTGAAGCAAACATCCTACCATTTTGTTTGTTCCATCAGTCACCTTGGTGCTTTGTTTCAGCATCTCAAGGCTGAATACTTCAAGAAATACACAAAAACAGGATTATACAACTCTGAAAAGTCTGTCTTTATCCATCAACGATTGTGAGGTTAAAACTAAGGTGTTCAAGACACAAGGTAATCTGCCAGAAGATGTTGGATGATGTTGAATTGCGTGGCAGCAAAACTTTAGCCATAAATATGAAATTAACTTTCAACAGATTCAGAGTACTCTCTCAAACTTCATGTGCCCTTCAGCAGACACGGTGTGAAGTGAAAAACAAACCTCGCAGTGCATGCCTAATCCACCAACATCACGGCACATGAGACTGAATTACATTACCAAAATGTGGTGCATCGGTGCGAGGGCACACAAAATCGCCATGGCACAAATAAAGTCAGCCGCCACATATAGACAACATTATTGGGCTTAAATGTGGCCTAGTTTGAAAAGGGCATGTGTCCCATTTGAGTCACATCCAACTGAAAATGGGTGAATTTCCTCTTGTGAATCAAAAAAGTGTGATCCTGTCTCATTCTATTGTCCCTTTCTCCTATCATATATTACATCATGAAGGAGTGTAAATGAGCTGCTGACTTAAGCATGATGAAATACTGTAAGAGCACAACTGCTCTTCTGTGAACGATTTAGCATCAATATCTGGTAGAAAATAAAGAAATAAAGAAAGACTGGTTGCAAGGAGGACACAGAGCATAAGCTTGGCAAGACATGAAGAACATTATACACAAACTCCAAGGTTCAAATTTAAAACCTTATGTTTGGACTGTGTACAAAATTGCACTGATAGATGTTGGGAATGTTGTTATGTGGGGATATGGAGTAGTGTTCAGGTTACCATTAGGAACAACACTGTAATATGATCACATCTTAAAATACAAAGCTTTTCTTGACAAATGGCCATTCAACACCACTTTAGTTAATGCATATTTAGATTTCTTGCATCTAACTTTAATCTACACATAGTTCAATATCTCTCCTTTCTTTTTTGAAGCTTAAAAACACAACTGAGTGAATCGAGAGTACTGGGTTGTATTGTGTGACCCGACGTCCCTTCAAGGGCTGGTGATGCATGAAGCCGGAAGACTAAGGTGACAAATAACATGTTTAGGGTCAGAATGTTCCCTTCCTTCCTGGCAGTAAGTTGAATATCACATGACTATCTTTTCTAAATTGTAACCAGGGAAATTAATCCATCCCAATAAATCAAAACAAATCCTGCAACATGCATACAAGGACATCACAAAGGAAGGGGAGCATTTAGTGATTTCCCTGACCCTTGTAGGTAGATTATACGTCTAGAAATGTCAGAGTTTCTTGAATGTTGTTTTTCTATGCTTCTATAAATTTAATATCTGCATATTTAGCTGTTCATAACAAAAGTCAGAAAGGTTCAATAAAATGCCAGTTGAAAATATAGGCAGCAAAGTAAGTAAGAAAATAAATAAAACTCTATAGGCAGGCACAGTCAATGCAAAGGATCCCTCATAAAGCACTCTACTTCAGCAGAGTCCTTGAACAATGCGACCAGAGTTACTTTCCACCAGAGCACTTCAGTTATGTTGAGTGCTTCCTTTCAATCTACATCTGCAGGCAAAGTCCGTATTTACTCTCCAGTTACAACTCTGCATTGGGAGCCAGAGGATGTTGCCTTTCAAATGAGAAAATGTCACCTTATATATATATATATATATATATTAAAATACATATATCTTTTTTTTTTCATGATCATATTGCACATTTGTAAAAGAGTGACATACATTAGCATGTAAAAAAAGAAATTGCTATACATATATTTTTATTTCACAAGGAAGCTTCATATCATTAAATGGATATCAAGGTGTGCAGATTAAAATAAATACAAGAAAATGAAACATAAATGATGTAAAATGTAAAAATAAAAGACGAAATAAGAAGACACACTATAAAGGAGACACTTCATATTCATTTTTAAGTTCATTCTTGTATTTTGAATTTCTACTGGAACATGTTTACCCTATTTAATGTCCCAAAAACTCTTTATTTTTCTCATACTGTCTGTCTGAATATACCTGTACTCACCCTCTGTCTAATACACTCTTTGGTGCATGTTTACTTCCTGTCAGCTGATATCATTTACAAACTGGGACATATTTAGAATGTTTACATTTAAAACTGGGAAATGGTCTATATGGTGTATATCTGGGACATCGCAAACGCACTGAAATCCTGATGGCTCCTCCATGAGCATTACAATACTGTTACAGTATTTATGCTGCTTATGGCGTATCACAAATATGTTTCAAATGAGTCTGTGAAAGTCCGCGGGAGACTGCTGTTCGTGTCCCCTGTGAACAAAGTACTTTTGTTGCCTAAATATATCAGACCGAAGGTGAATACAGGTATACAGAAAGATAGTATGATTTTTTTTCAAACATTAAAGCATATAAACAACTTCTGGCCCAAAATACGAGAATTAACCTGAAGTTAAGCAGAATAAGTCTCCTTTAAATCTCTGGACAAACACTGAGGACTGAGTGTGAAAAATGCAATAATTCAGCAGTAGACTGTTTGCTTAATACTTCAGTAAAATTTATATAAATTAGGAGGATTACCTGCATTAATGCAGACATACACAGCCCAAGGGAAAATAGCCAATAACTCATCCAAATGAGATCACAATTCAGCACTCAGTATCAATACACACATACACATGAAAATGATCACAACTATCCCTACTATGATTAAATGTAGCCTCTCCATTAAAAGTAGTTTTTAAATTAACATTTAAAAATAAGTATCAATAAAAGATAGTCATGCTTTTTTCTGCAAAGAGACAGAATATGTTTCTTTTCACACTACTGCAAACACTCAAATTCATTTTGTGGTATTTTCTTTTAATGTGTGGGGATTTACTTGAGCTGAAATCAAGTTGACATACACTTGCAATAAAATATTTTGACTTGACTTTTATCATTTTAAGGAAATCATCAAACCATAATACCAGAGAGAGGAGACAGCTAATTCATCAACCTTATAGGCCAAAATGTGCTTTCACTTTATTGTAATTTCTCTCACAGGACTATAGAAGCACCATGTAATGGACCTTTGACAGTGTACTTATGACATGATCGTGGCCCTCACTGTTTCCCTTTTGTATTTCAAGGGTTTTCAAACTGATATATAATTAGGAGGAATCTTCTGTAAGAAGTTGAACGACCTTCCTGCCTTGCTTTGACCTGTGTTTAACTTTCTGTGAAACATTACCATGGAAACAGAGCCCAGTACTAGATGTACCCTTACATATTTATTAAATCATAATTGCAACCATTATATTAAACTAAGTAGATTCCTCTCAGAGGGCAAACCTCTCCCAGTGAAACACAACTGTAAAGTTATGATCCACGTAGATATGAAATATTTGTTGTGATTCGAGTTTATTCCTTTAATATGTGGTATAAAGACACCCTGCTTAGAATGTCCACACTAAGGATTTTACCTAATTACAGTGATCAGCGTATTTCTCCATTAGCCATTCAGCTGCCCTTCTAATTGTGTACTATGCCAAGAATAACCTAATTAGAGCCACCACATCAATTGGAACAGATTTGAAAATTGATTTTAACATAATAGTTGTACGTTAGACATATGAAATATGAATGAGTTGCAGATATAAAATATATAGCCATATATAATGTTAAGAAAAACAAGATCCTACACTAATGAAACTGTGTGTATCTTAAATTACCAAACATGCTGTTACAAATTAGCCTGACAACCATGAAAAATTGTTTTGTGTCAATTAGCCTGCAATGAAACGGGAGCCATGCTTTTAAAAAAAATATCATACACACTTAATTTCTTCACACAAAGAAAGTAGACACCTTCACAACTTCAGGTATGTATCATATTGGAAAAAAAAAATAAAAGAATGTGATCACAATAACGACAAAAACTGTCCCAATAGGTCCTTTTTCACAGCAGCCATATGACATGTCATAGCAGAGTATACATTGGGGGTATTTGATCAAATTATTAATGGTCTAATTATATTTATAGTGTCACAGTCATTTCAAATAGCTGGCATGCACAACATCAGGGCCCTGGACGGACTAAATGGAACAGGGCCATAATTAAGTTATTAATTATACTTATTATACCATTTCAAAACTTTGAAAAGGAGCTGAATTCACCTTCAGCTGAAAGACTTGGATGTTCTGGTGTTTGCAGACTTGTTCCTCGTGGTCAAAGAGAATAATGTTTTCCAGTCAGCAGAGCCTCAGCCGCCTACAGTATGAATCATGTCTTATGTAGCCTAATGAGGCAGCTTGTGGAGGATTTCACACAGCAGTGGCAAGTTCCAAAATGCTGTTTAATAAAGAATACTCATCCATTATGGTGTCATGCGACTTATGTCCTCCTGACATTTACTTTGGAAAAAAAACATGATTGCTTTATTTATTTATTTATTTTTGCCTTATGGTGATCATTAATCATAGTTTATTCGCCCTCCGAATGTCTTTCTTTTCTTTTCTACCAAATCTGTCAATGACTATGGAGACCCCGCCCCGGGGTCCGTGTTGCACGGCTCTGATTGGTAAAGATGGATGAAGGTGGAGCAGCTGGACGCACTGGGTAACAGAGGAGCTGGACAGTTGTTGAAGGTGCAAAACTCACAGCAGCCTCCATCCTGATGTGATTCTAGACCATCTGGGATGATCCAGAATTGCGCTTAAGGGTAATTGGCCGCTGCACATGAACGTAAGTTTGTTTTGGTTTTTTGTTTTTTTTTTTTTTTGCATACAAAGCTTGTTGTAGTTTTAGGTTACACAGACAAGGGGACACGATACTGTGGATCAATTATAGTTTTGTTTTTAATTTGGTTTTGGGGGTGCATGCACTTGAAAAAAAAAAGAAGAAACATTGTATTTGTTTTCTGAATGTATTTATTTGGGTGTATTTCAAATCATTCAAAGTATGACTATTTTTCTGTAAGTGGATGGAATCGGTAATTCTTACAGAATGCCATCTGTGGAGCAGGTTAACAGCTTAACGTTATCGGGATATGTCTGTCTGTTATCCACATTCATGACATCTGAATGTTGTCTGCATGAGCGCGGTTTTCTTTTTTTTAAGAACATTGATTGTTAATAGAAAACGTTGGGTTTAGTCCAATTATTTAAATTCATCTTTGCTTATTTTCCCCTCGATCAAATTAAGGAAATTTCTAAGAGAAGACAAAAAAATGGGCGTAATTATGCTAAAATGAAGGTGCTTTGCATATCACATTTAAGACGTTTACATAGTTAACATGTTATGTGTCGTTTATTCAACCAACATGTCATTATTTGTGTATGATTAAAGCTCCCTTTTTTTTTTATGAAAGTTAACGTCAGGAGAAAATGGTAAACATGTGACTCATACATTGAATGGACTCAAAAATGCCATAAGTTTTATTCACAGAATCAGTGTAATGTCAGTGATGCAGCTCTGCTTTGCTGTACAGATGTGGACAACACAATACTAACACTTTTGCAGTTTATTGGGAAACAATTTGTGTTTGGGCTCACACATCAAAGATTAATTACATTGTGACCCCCATGTGTTTGGTTTTCAAATTGTAGTTGATTTATGAATTAATATTGTTGGTATACTATAATAATAATCTTTATTTATTACATCCCAAAAAATATTAATAAACCCCCAAACATATAATCTTCCCTGTTCCAATGTTATTATGATTACTGAGTAAGGGATTCTGAACAGCCCATGCCATTTGTTAATTATAGTTGCATATTAGCACTATTATATTCACAGTTTCCATGTTACTTACAGTTTGTGAGCTTCATCTTTCCACCTCGCTGATTTGCAATGCGAATGACACCCCCATATACACATTATTACTTCCTCTAGATGAGATGTAAAGAAATGCATTATTCATTTATGGGATGTTTTTGTTTCTTTTGTAACACAAATGTGTTTGGATGCCTGCCGCCCACTTCCTGGCCCCCTGACTCATTCATCTTTAACTATGTTTATTGTCTCTTTTTGCTTTACTCTTGTTGCCCAGCGCTAATCTCCATGGTGGATGAGCAGAATGTTGCTTCCTCTGCAAGCCTCAGAAAATGAACACCACTCTGTGTGACTCTGCGGCGATCATGTATCACCTGACAACAGACCACCAACTGAATGCCAACTGCTCCTCGGCCTCTTCTAACTGGACGGCGGGGGACGAATCCCTGCAGCTGCCAACATTCAGCACAGCAGCCAAAGTCAGAGTGATTATTACCTGCATCCTCTGTGGCATTTCGGCCTTTTGCAACCTAGCTGTGCTGTGGGCGGCATGCAGCGACGGGAAACGCAAATCCCACGTCAAGGTGCTGATAATCAACCTGACGGTTGCTGATCTGCTGGTCACCTTCATCGTGATGCCCCTGGACGCCGTGTGGAACATCACAGTCCAGTGGCTTGCTGGGGACTTTGCCTGCAGGCTTTTGATGTTTCTTAAGCTGCAGGCGATGTACTCATGCGCCTTTGTCACCGTGGTGATCAGTCTGGATAGGCAGTCAGCCATACTCAACCCGCTGGCTATCTGTAAAGCCAGAAAGAGGAACAGAGTGATGCTGACTGTGGCTTGGGGTATGAGCGTGGTGCTGTCAGTTCCTCAGGTAAAGTCAGGTGTTCTCGCTGACGGCAAGGGCCAAGAGGTCAAGAGGTCAAGAGGTCAAGACTGGTTTTAAATAGATAAACAGGTTTTCATAAAACATGGCCTGTCAAGAAAATGTCATCTTTAACATGCACAGAGGAACATGGCCACTTTATTGTCTGATATAATTCTTACATCATGGTTGGGCTTAAAATAAGTAAACAAACTAAATACAACATAGTAATGTTATCCAAAAAGTTGAATAAACATAGCTAGTAGTTATTCCTTCTGAGCCATCTGTCGCTCAATTACCATTAGGCTGGATTCTGAATACTAACATTTATTGATTAGTTATTTATTAAGACATTTTGTTCGTATTTTGTCTAGTGAAGCTAACAGTCCCACAGCTTAACAATCTTAACTAATTTAAGAAAGCTTGGCACATAAAACCAAAACTATCTGCATATCTAGGGCCTCCCTATAGAAAAGGTAGGTGATAAAAGATGTGTTTTCTATTAGACTGCTAACTTCATGTCCTAAAACAGCCTTAATGGGTGTCAGCAGATCAACCAAAGCATGGGAAGGTATCAATGTATATATTCATTTTAATTATCCTCCTTTCCTTCCTCAGATGTTCCTCTTTCACAATGTGACCATCAACCTTCCCGAGGACTTCACTCAGTGTACCACACGTGGAAGTTTTGTAACTCACTGGCATGAAACGGCCTACAACATGTTCTCTTTTTCCTGCCTGTTCCTGCTGCCTCTGGTCATCATGATCACCTGCTACACAAGGATCTTCTGCGAGATCTCCAAACGACTGAAAAAGGACAACTGTGAGTTCAAATAGTGTCTGAAGCTCTGTTAATCAGTTCACTACAGTGATTAGTTCATAAACAAACATAATGGATTATTTAACAGGGACAATGTTTTTTTGAAACAGATGTTCAGTGCTTTAGGGATGGCAATGCAGCTCTGTTGGTAGAACAGTCAGTCCACCATTCTGGTCCTGACTGAAATACTGTCTGATGGATTGCAATAAAATTTATGTTCCCAAGAGGATGATCCCCTGACTTTACCTCTAGCATTGTTATAGAGAGCATGTTAGCATGGTGACCTTAGCATTAATTTACCTCAAAACTATGCTAGTGTGACTGTTGATTTAAATGTCCTTTTTCAATGCTGTGAGATGGAAATCTTAAAACCTGGCCCAATAAAACTGAAACTATCGGCATTATAAGTTAGAACCATGAACCAACCTTTTAAAATAAATTAGAGAGTGCCGTACATAAACTAAATTCAATTCAGCTGTTATCATCTGGTCACAAAAGTCACATTGAGAAACTAGTTGTACCAAAACCTTCCACTACCTTTTCTCTAATACATCCCTGTAAGAGTGAACCACTCCTACTCATTAGGAATAAATATATTTCACACTATGTATTGTTTGTTTGCATTCAGCCTTTTATAATGTGTACTGTGTTTGTGTCTGTCATTTGTTCCTCTCCAAGTGCCCTCCAATGAATTGCATTTGCGTTGTTCGAAGAATAACATCCCCCGAGCCCGGATGAGAACTCTAAAAATGAGCATTGTGATCGTCTCGTCGTTCATTATCTGCTGGACTCCATACTATCTGCTGGGCCTGTGGTACTGGTTCCTCCCCAACGACCTGGAGGGGAAGGTCTCCCACTCACTGACCCACATCCTGTTCATCTTTGGGCTGGTCAACGCCTGCCTGGACCCACTCATCTACGGCCTGTTCACCATTCACTTCCGAAAGGGGCTCCGGAGGTTTTACTGTAACGCCACCACAGTGTCCGACCTGGACAACAACACGGTTCTAACTGGATCTTTCACTTGTGCCGCCAACTCTTTGACACTGAAAAGAGAGGTGAGCCCCGCCAGCCATGAGAGGTTCATGTTGTGCAGTGATAATCACAGCAAAGAAGAATCCACGTCACCAAGAAGCAGCTTCTTAACAGCGGACAATGACGCAGAGAGAGATCCAAACCAGTCCAGCCCTGAGAGCATCATATGAGGAGAGGACAGGGTGGAGGCTGCCTGACAATTTTTTACTAGTGTTTTATTTATTCCAATGTATTCAGTGTCTGACAGTCTGTTGTATTCCTTGGATACTGTGTGTCATTTTGATTTACTTCACTCGTAACATGCTTCTGTATAAGACAGGAAAGCCAATATTCATAGCTGCAGTTAAACACAGAATTTTGTATTTCCTTGATAAAATAAATATGCAGATCAAACACAAAGCTAACATAATGAGCTTCTGTTATAAAGGAATGTTTAGCGCTCTGTACATTGTAATTTGTGGTCATCTTGAATTAAATGTTTTCACTTGGATTCGGAGTGTCTCTTGTGAATCCATTGCTGTTGGAAATGTTGCCAATTTTCAGAGGTGAAATTGCAATAAGCCATCTCAAATATAGCTAAAATTTTAAGGACACAAATTCCTGCATGCAATTTCTGTGCGATGTCTTATGCAAACATTTCTCTATGTCTGTAGTGATGTGTAACAGTAGGATCCCTGAGGGGACTGCTGCTGTTAATTAGTGATGACTCACCGTGCACAAATGAAAATTACATTTTTACTCTATAATTGGGACAAATTGTTGTTTGGCAGAGATAACAAATAACTTTCAAATCCTCCTCAGCTCAATGGAAAAAAAAACCCATAAATTTTTCTTATTTTGTTCAGACCACAGAATGATTGAGAGAGAGGGAGGAGAAGGTGCAGAGATTCACGTGACCGTCATAACATGTCATTTTAGAAGTAGAGTAATAAAACTTTATGAGGTTTTCTAATAAACATGATAAATTGAGCAGCTTTTCAAATACAGATAATTCTAAAGGGCAATCTGAATCAGTGAAAATTGCAGCATATTGCGCTTCTTCCAAGTCTTAGAAAATAAATTATTTATCTAGAAAAACTATTTAATTATGGCACAAGGGTGTATTCCAGCACTTAGGCCTTATGTAGGCCTTAAACTGAAATAAAAGACTCCATATCCATTCTTTAAATTGGCCTTTGTCACCCATCTTCCATTATTTATTTCAAACCTAAAATATTTACACTGGTTACCTCTCTACCACATAATTAATACAAATAAAAAAGCCTTATTCAGCTCTTTAAATACAATTTAATTTCCTTTTTTTTCTCCTTTATTTTATTGTTTTATCATAAATGTTAAGATTATCTGCTTTTATGTTAAGCACTTTTTGTTACATTTTTTATGCAGGAATTGCACTACATATATAATGCTATGATTTTTTTTTTTCTTACAGTAGTTTATTCTTGGAGTCCCCAGGAACCTCAGTCGGTAGTCCTTGTAAGTTAAATATGTTGGTAGGATGTGGGTAAAATGCAGATGAAGCTGGAAATGATGGCAGGTTTGTTTTTGCATGTAATAGTGAAAGGATATGATAATGAAGCACAAATGTCACAAGCAATTTACTAAAGCAAATCAAACCAACAGCAGCGACAACGATTAGAGTAAAGTCTTTCATTAGATTTGAGAGGCCATTGCTGCATTGTGTTTACGGTCTGATGTTGACAATAACACATGCCAGGCTCTTTGAATCCAACACCTGCGCCTTCATTACGCTCTAAATGATGTTTGGCTCTTTGGCATCAACCCTCAGCAAATCTTTTTAGAAATTCAAATGAGGCTTTCAAGCACATATTTAAATCTGTTTCAGTTCTACCAGTTCCTTTTCACATAGAGACACCACAGTATGATCTGATATGGCTGGAGAAGATTGATGCAAATGATGCAATAACGTAGATGCACAATAATGGGAGAGACGTCATACAAATGAGCCAAAAAGCACTCCATCAAATGAACACCACATGCACATTCTGGCAAAATAATTCACTTAATTGTTCTGCAGACAATCTAAACTAATTCAAAAGTCAGGAAATATTCAACAGACACACATTGGTGATAGGTTATAAAATGAGCAATATGATGTCTCTGATAGATTAAGATCTTCTGATTTACTCTCAATTTACTTTCTGTATTCCTGGTACTCAAAAATGATGGACAATGTTTAGAAGTTAAAAACTAGAGTACCCAGCTACTGATGCTGCACATCAACCATTTTTTTTATGTGTGCATGAACCTGAAAAGCAGAGCCTTTGAATTGTCAAAAAGAAATACTTTTAAAACTGTGTAATATTTTTCCCTTCACGTTTCACTACATACTGAACTAACCTCTCAGTAGAGTAAAGGGGTCAAATAAATTGAATCAAATGTTTATTTTTCTTTCCATTAAATTAAAAACTGTATCAGTGGCATGAGACGGGCAAGCTGCACAATAACATACCTCTTATTTTGTTACTGCATAAACCCAAACTAATCAGATTACACAATTTTCATTAATTTAATTTAATTAATCAAAATCTCTGCACCCTGCCCTTTTTTTTTTTGTGTCTTCTGACATTAAAAACGTGGCCTATGAAACATTCAAGGACCCCAAAGGCAACAAAAAGCCTGCGTGCTATGACGGAATGCGACCCAGTCATAATCAGCCTGAATACACTCATCCTTTTAACATACATATGAGTGACGGCCTTCCAGCCCCACAGATATAACAAAATATACAATGTCATTCCCTCACGAACAGCAAGACAAAATAAGGTTTCAGTGCATCAAGTATGTTTGATTTTACTTAAAATGAAAACTGGAGATTAGGTTATGTTGCCACTGAGTCAAAGTGTTGAATTCTCTCATTTGTTGCGATGTGTAATGCCCACATATTTTAAAAGCCCTGGTAAAAAAATGATATTTGACAATTTACAAAGCATCAGTAACTGGATGCAACGCTACTCCAAACCCTATAACATCTATGGTTTATTGAAAAAATATGTCTGCCTGAAATTCAAATTTGTCCGAAATATTTCAAAAAACAGAAAATTCAGTCTTCAAAACTATTTTCAAGGCTTTGTCTTATGCTGATTCAGATACATTTGCGTATATCTTTTTCCACTTACTTTATACATTTGTTATTAATATAAACAGAATTCCCCATTACTATACTGCACTGATTGCAGGGATTTCACATGGAAAATGACATCTGTGTGTAAATGAGCACTGTATAAGGTGGTCGGAGTTAGAAAAAGCTTTTAACCGACATAAAATGAACATACACATAAATAAAACGCACAATAGTACCTTTGTGCAAAAAAAATGTCTGCTGCTTCAGCTGGCTGCAGCTCTGCTGTGTCTCTGTTGTACCATTACTGCAGTTTCCTGTAGCTGCTTCCATGTCTGCATAAGAGCTTTGTTCCTTTCATCCACAGACAGCGCTCTTCACATGAAAACATAGGAAACACATGACAAGACATTACTTTAACATTCAACAATGAATTGTTTGTGCTTTGTCCTTGGGATGGAAATCTACATTCAATCTGACTTTTGTAGGGAATATCTTTTCAAAAACAATT
This sequence comes from Anoplopoma fimbria, assembly GCF_027596085.1. Lineage (NCBI taxonomy): Eukaryota > Metazoa > Chordata > Actinopteri > Perciformes > Anoplopomatidae > Anoplopoma > Anoplopoma fimbria. The sequence goes on from NC_072450.1 coordinate 12,340,108, forward strand.
GCATATCACATATTCAGATTATTGTGGCATAATGACATAAAGATTGCCACCTTTGCTGGAGATAGAGATTGCAGGTTTCCTCCAGAGTTGCAGAGCTCAGTGTGTTTAGTTGTCGTGGAGACTCTGGAAGTGAAACTATATACCGCTTGATAATGTCAGGCTGTCCAAAACGGAAGATGAAAAGCTGACTCTGGCTTTCTACTGTAGAAGACGCACTGCAGCTGGTGTCTTGTTCACCTGATTGAAATATGAAAGCTTTTGGTTACAATAGTTCAATTTCATTTGTGCAGCTTTTTTGCTTACATATCCATGTCAATATTCATTTTCTAAAGGTCATACTCTTGCAGAAATACAGCAGTCATTCCCTAATACATTTTTTTATCCTGCTATGGTGTAACGCACAGCAAAACAAAAATGTGGCTTTGGGTTTACCTTGTATGAACAGAGTCTGCTGTTTGGTGTTCAGAGCATAAACAGGATTGCATGGAGTGGCAATCAGATGAGATGTGGGAAGAATCAAGGAGCAAACAGTGATTCTGTTGATGACATCTTGGAGGAACATTGTTCCATTTCTTTGCACCACAAGCGACTAGTTCAAGAAAGAAAAATAAGACAGCAGGACTCAAAGAGTTGAAAATAATCATGCTGCAAGTTGTATAGAAAATAACTCTGCTTTAACCTTTTTAAACAAAAAGTCAGTGTTTTTACCAAACTCTGCAGGAACGGCATTGATGCAGTGACAGTTGGAAGGTCCCCGCTGTCTTTTGGCCTGTAGAGATATCAGAAAAATATTGTGTGAAACTGTTTTGTTTCATATAATATGATGACGCACCCATTAACTAAGGAAATATGTAAAACTGAGGTAACCTTTTAGAGAGCTGCACTGAGCAGGATTGTGCCCCTCTTCCTGCGGTGACCGTATGAATTGCTCCACTTTTACACAACACCAAAAGACAGACATTTGCTGCAGTAAAAGTCTTGCAAACATCAGCAGGCTCGGGACAGTTATCCACAAAATGCATCCTGGAGAAGGCGCTGTCTGCTGCTGACACTAAGACAACCGATAATGGAGACCCTGAAGGAAAGACAGGAATAAGAGAATCAAACCATAACCGTGTTTATATTTCAAAGCCTCAATAAGCAAAAGTGTCTGGGCAAACACTCTCACACACCCACACACACACACACCCAAAGTGTTACTGTGTCTTTCCACAAACTGATTCAGCCTCATTATTGCTTTTCAGTAAAGTTTTATTTTTGTGAAATCCTAAATATATATCGCAACTAATTGAGACGAAGAGCTTGATAGAATTCATTGAATCATGGAAGTGTGAAAGTATAAATAATACAATAAAACTACATTGAACTTTTTTTCCATCATGATGTTCTTAGCATGTGTACACTATACTATACTATACTATACTATACTATACTATACTATACTATACTATACTATACTATACTATAGAATATGATGTTGCAGATTTTCTTAAAACTAAATTTACAACATTAGTATCAAGAGCTTTCAATCAAAAGTATTTTAATAAATTGTAGTGCTTTAGCTAAACGACACTGGGGTCAGATTTGATAACATTTTAGAGATACAGCAACGTAAGATTTGCTCACCAGACTGCCTGTCCCACACACACACCAAAGCATCATCAAGCCCAAGAGCTATGTAACGGCTGCATCTGCTCACATCAGAGCAGAGGATTTCCTTTGCATTTGGCCACAAAACATCTGGCATGGGTTCCACATCTGTGTCAAAAAGGGAAGGGTCAAAACCAGAGTATGCCTATCATCATAGTACAAAGAAATAAATACAGTAGACTAAAACTATTAACAACAGCCATTGCACCCAGCAGATTATACCACACCTGTTTTGTTCTTGGGTGCTTTTTGCAGGAAATACTGAAGAACATTATGGCTGCCACTCCACCACACACAGACAGCAACAGGCAATTCTGCTGAGAAAAGGTCAGAGATGAAAGGTGACATTAATTAGTGCATGGCCTTCCACTTCCGTCTTCAAAATGCCTTGATTGAATGAATATGAGGGATGAAATCCATTGGGATTCATTAGCTGGCAACTACTTTTGGCATTGTTTTTTAATTGAAAGGGCTCTGAAACAGCAGCTAATCATGGAAAAATCACAAATTCGACACTCAAATCACAGATACTGGAGAAAAAAAGCAAATCCTCCCCCCTTCAAATACAAACCTGGCTGAGACTTTGCTTTACTGCCACCAGGAAACTGACCACAAGGCAGAAGGAAGTGCTGGGTGCAACGTCTGAAACAGATTCCATGTAACTGATATGAGACAAGAAGATTGCTGAGCGTATGCACTTACATTAAAGGATTTACGGGATTCACAGGCAATATTACTAACAGCCAACTTTGGTTTCAGAAGTGCCAATGGAGTCGGGGTGACATAAATCCACCAAATTATTAAAAAGCAACTTAAAGGCTCAAAAATATTTCATGCAAAGACTTCAATCAAAGACTGTGTTATTAATATATATATAAAACCTACAAAAAGGTTATCAAAGCAGCTCAGCTGTGAAATGCTGAATGTTTTTGTGTAAACTTTATTGTACCTTGGGCTTTCATTTTTTTCCTTTGTTTGTCCTGGATCTCTGTTAAAACACTGCTCCTCCCGTTGACGACTGCTGCTGGTGTCTACATCCAGAGCCAAACAGTGTGTAAAAAAATCTGTCATCTGGAACACCTCAAGTGGACCATCCAATCCCGTCCCTATAAAAACAGCAGAAACATACTAGGATTTTGATTCTTTACTGCAATGTGTGCTTAATCTATTACTTTTATTTGTAACAGCAAAACAATGAAATAACTGTTGTCATTAAAACAAGAGATACAGTAAATAATCACTGACAGAGACACATACAGGCACACACACATGTCTGCATCTACACCATCACCTCCACTTCCACAAACACCCACACACACAAATGTGATTTCTGTTCTGTTCAGTAAGACCACACTATTATGTAATACAATGTTGATCTAGATATAATTATACCTGCTGGAATTATGGGTGGCTTGATTTTAATCACAACTGCAACTGGAGACCATTTCACCTCCACATCTTCAGATGAGTTTGGGTCCTGAGGATAAAAAATAAATAATCCAAATGCATAAACCTGACCTTGTAATTCGATGACATAGTAGTATCCGGCATTAGTTAAACAGGCGTTAATTCTATTAAATAGTAGGAATACCCCGAAACCCAGCCTGTAATAACACAGTGAAGAAAGGAGGGAGAAATGTATTAAAATGTATTGTATGCTAAATATTTGCACAAAGATGAATAACATCAAAAGAAGAGCAGCCATTCTGGATCGCAACAGGTTTCAAAGTTAGTGCTCTTCCTCAGGCAGCATTGGGTCCAAGCCTTTTGTATTCTTTATGCCATCACATGCCTGTATTTGTTCACATATTTAGCATTTTTTCTTTATAATAAAAACTGTATAAAACCACACTAATTTCAGATTAAAATGCTACACCCGAATTTCCCCCATGGGGATCAATAAAGGAATATAATAATAATAATAGTTGACAATCAAATTCCCCTGTTAGTAAGATGCCTAATTTGATGCCTAATAAACAATCATGTTAAAACCAGCCTTCAAATCACATTTCAGTAAACTACCTGTTTTTGTGATATTGCCATCTCTATCTCTTTCAGCCATGCTTCTGAGGGGAAGTGATAAACCTCGAGACAAATGGCACCGTTACCTGGTGGAGAGGTAAAACTCATGTGGATGAACATTTAAATGTGAGGTCTTTAATTAAAATTGTATAATAATAATAGCTCAAACAGGAAGTAAAGTCCTTACTTACAGCTGATTGAAGCAGCTCCATAATCTCCCCCTTCGGACAAGTCGAATGTCAAGCAAATGCTCCTTTTGTTGATATTTTCCTGGTGATGAAATATTTTTTTGAATCTGTTATTTTTTTTATTAAATCATTCATAAAAGGCTTACAATAGAAATTGTATATCCTATTAATATACACATAATTTTGCAAACCATCACACAAAAAGAACAAAAACAGCTTGATTTATCCTCAACATTCTGGATACCCTTATCAACAAAACATAAAAAAAACATTTAAACTTTTTTTTTTAACATAAATAAAAAAGATTTCTATACGCACCATGATGTTAATAACACTAAGGAGGTGAATACCTTCACAGTGATATGCAAAGACTCTGGCAACACCTGCAGTGGAAGATGAGAGCAACTGATGTCATTATGATGAGACATTTTTAACACTTTCTGGAAACCTCATGGGGGTTTCCGGTTCAAACCTGTCATTCCTCTAATTTACAGCTAGGAGTTATTGTCTCAGTGCAGTAGAGTAATAATTAATTAATACCGGATCAAGCATGTCAAGCGTCAATCTGTATTTGTTAATTTGTGAAAATCTAACTATCCACACATTTTACGAGGAGGGGATGAGAGAGGTGTACTACCCACCCATATCATCAACAGTGCCAAGCAGATAGGCTGTCTCAGACATTCTGCTCATTTCAATAGATGTGATTTCCAGTCCGTCCTGCTGCCACTCTGCAGCAGAGATCAGAGAGGATGCGCACCACACAGACAAGCCCTGGGAGTGACCCAGGCTGAGGTACCTGCCGTCTTCCGAGCACGCCAGGCAGTTGGTGCCTACTGGAAGCTGACAGATAAGCCAGAACAGTGAAAAAATTATTTTCCATATTTCCTTTGAAAACACAGATTTTTTTTTTTTCAATAACTTTATTTTCACTGGAACAAAAAGCAGGGTCTTTATGTGACTGTACAGCATTTTGGACATATTTGTCACTGGGTTCCACAAATAACTTTGACTGTATTTGATATTATTCATAATAATACACAGTTAAAGAATATATTTGCAAGATGGTTTGTCAAATAGTTGACGTTTAACATCTCTGTCATTAAGCTTTTTACAGAAATATCTATAAACCACCCATCTGTACCTGTGTTGCACCGGACGGTTCCAAACTAGGCGTTTTCTTTCTGGATGTCTTTGTTTTGCAAGCTGCTTCCATTTCTGAGTCTGGGGTTCCTTCTCTTGTGTACATGGACATCCTATGAAAAATACAAAAATCCAATACAAAAAAAGCTTCTTTTTTTTTTTTCTGTAACCTGATGAATTTATAAAAGATGGGCAAGAGATCATAGTAATCTACAGAAGTTACCATTATAACTGTTTTAATGTTGCAGGAGTACACACAATTCAGACCTTGTCCCAGACATAAATGCAGTGGTTGAAGAAGTACTGTACTATTTTAGTTAAGGAAAGGATCAGTTCCACATTAAAATACCCCATCACAAATAAAGGACAGAAGTAACTATTGTCATCAATATACACTTAATCTATAAAAACTAAAAATACTCCTCACACAGTTTTCTTTTGCATTACACATAGTAATATTACTGACTCACTTATGAGCAGGAGGTATTTTATGTCATAGCTTTGTATACTATTTGGTAGTCTGTAACAATGCAACATTAAAGTAAATTTGCCTCATAAATGTAGTGAAGTTACTGTATAAAGTAGCATGGAATTGAAATGCTCCAGTAAAGAGTAGCACCAGTGAATGCACTAGGCTCCTTAGTGACCCTGCACCATTACAGCATACAAACATAGTAAAGATCAATTCTCTTTACGATGACGTCATCAAGCCTCCGTCAGTACCCGGATGAGAGAGAGGCACACTAGCTCATTAGCCACGCTAGCTGTTTTTCACACCACACACTAACGCTATCTAATTTCATGAACGGAAATAGGAGCTCACAGTGACCTTTGGTTAGCTGGGAATTAAAAAAAATATATATGTCACCTCGAAATATCCTTTACTTTCACGTCACGAGCCAGCGGCCTTACCTTAATTTGTCACACCGGCAAAGGTGCTAAGTGTATCACGGTCGTCATGACAACTGTTGCCCCGGGCATTCGGCCATGGAGGTCTGGTAGTAGAATAGGCCAATTTAGACCAATCAACACCTCTATTGATCTCACAAGATCAATTTTGCACAATTTGAGGCTTTGTTTTTTGATCTCACAGCCCTTAAAAGCAGTAGAATCAATAGTTAGTTGTTTTTATTTATTTATATATATATAGGTCTACAAAAGCTTGTAAAAAGCTATGGAGACAGGATTCAAATAGACATTTTGCAAGGGTACCATTCACTGATAAGTCACCTTTAGTCCATTTAAGTCCATAAAAGGTTCATGCATCATAACTAACGGTGTATTATTAGGTGATGGGACAATTGCTGTTGAATAATTCAAATTCATCAAGAAGAACAACTTCTGGGTTCCCAGTTTGTGAAAAATTCCTCTTGCCCATTAAAATATAACTTAATAACTTACATATTTTGGTTAAAGGATTTCTAATAATGCATCACTTTTGCAATTACAAAAGTTCATAATTGGGTTATACATGGATTTTAATCCAGATTCTCCAATTATAGAGCCTTCGAGATTAATCGAAGCGCTAGAAATACCTTGCTGTCAGATGACAGAATGGTTTATAACAGGTCCATTATACATTAATACATTATGCATTAACTTTTACTAAAGTCATTATTTCAAATTTAGAAACAAGACTTAAAGCAGTACCATCTTGTTTACAATGTTGAGTTTTATGCATTATTGCATGTTCTTTTGTGTCTATAACTGTATTTTTGGTCGTTTCAGGAACTTAATCAATATACCAGAAAAACATCATAGTGCAGTAGATTTGCAGATGACTAGACAGCTAAACAATATTGTGATTAAAGGGAAACATGAATTATATAATCAATTAATGATGCAGATTACCTGCATAGAAAATTCAGAGAGAAAGGCTCAAAACAAAATAAAATCACTTTGATGTTTTTATTCCTTTGAACTTTGCACAGCAAGAAAAGAGAAGGTATACATTTGTAAAAAGCAGTTCATAAAACATATATACTCTCTTCTCGGACGCTTTCCCTTCAGCAGGTATGAAGTACAAGAACAAAAAAGCCTTGTAAATATTCAGCTCCAGTCCAAAAAAAACCAACACTTTATGAACATTTTCTTGTAGCTTGTGATTAAGACAGATAAATAAAATTAATTTAGCGAATTTGGAAGAAATATTCTGTCTTCAAGACCAGTGATTCATTCATCCTACTCACATAACCCACAAATAATTATGGTCTCCATCAAACTCAATAATCCACAGATAATTATAGTCTTCGATCACCCACTTGACCCTATTAAACCTGTTCGCTCCCTGAAACCTTCTATTAATTACCACCTACTACATGATTGGGAAGGAGTATTTTAACAATGTTTTTTCTGTGCTTGAAATATAGCAGGAATCACTGTAGACAATCATCCAATCAAACGCCAACAGGAATATCAGCCGCCGTATAAACCAAAGTAGTATTCCAAATGATAAATACCTGACCATACATCTCAATGATGATTATGAAAAACAGAGTACCAGAAGAATTACAAATGCAACTGATGAATGAGCAATGCCGTCGTAGCCAATCAAACTGTGCATTAGACAGTTTTTTTAAACGACATTATGAAACATTTCCTTTAGAAAGTAATATTCAAAGTTGTGAGAAAGCCACTGTTGGCATTCATTTGAACAGAGAAATGGCTAAGACAGGTTTAAATGTTGCATCTAACTGTAATATAAGGCAGATAACAGATATGTGTTGATTATGACTCCTTGTTGATATTGGCAGTTTGAAGATTTTGTCCTATAAAAGTGTAATCTTAAGGCTTCCATGTCATTGACCGCGTGAAGAAAAACCACGAAGAACAATTACAATCTGCACGGATATTTAACTAGTCTGCTGTCACCTTTTTCAGACTGGGTTTAGTGCAACAAAAATGGGAAATGATTATTAACTGGAAACTGAAGGATATAAACCCTCCAGGCCAAAGTTCGAAATAGTACCACAACTTTTTTATGATAATCCCATTCACTCTCCACAACTGTGTCGGGTCAGACAGTGACATAACATGTTAGGCAAAACCTTTGATCTGCTCACAAATCTCCAATCCAGCTACATGGAACAAACAAACACTTTGATCTAACAAGACCTGACGCATCAAGCTGAGGAGACAGACAGCACAGAATAAAGGCAGATGGCTTAAAAATAAATACATCAGTAGTTCTAAGGAAGAAAAAAAAAAAGAGAGAAAGATGCTCCTTACCAGTGGGTTAGAATACTTTAAACTAGAATTAGGGCCCGATAAACAATGTCAGTAATGTCTTTGGGGAGGAAATCGTCCTTCTTCACCAAAGTATTGCAACAGCAATCGAGGCCAAGCATGTTGGTCCCTTTACCAGTCATTAAAAAAAAAAAAAAACAGGTCTGGAGAATAAATACTTTAAACACAAGTGCATTTGGGAGATAGCATCAACTAAGTCAAACCATTTGAATATTTTTTTTTTCCTCTCAATGGAATCAGCTGCTTTCCAAATGTTAGCAAGTATTTTAGGAATTTGAAAATGTAAGGACCATATGCTTCACTCATGAAACAAGCTAATCAGATGAATTCCGGTGGAAAGTACGAGCCCCGTACTGGCTGTATTGCAAAAAGATTCTCATTTTAATAAATTACTTGATATAAAACCTAAAAATATAATTTTATGCCGAGGAGTAAAAATGTTTCACTTGTTTCCTCTACAAAATCAACTTATTTTTGAAGAGTTTATTAAAAGTTAAGTCTCAATATCTTGATGCAAATGCAGCAATGGCTTAAAACTAGTCTTCCTTCAAGATAATCTCCTGAAACATTAAGGGGCAAGAGTAATTAACATACCATTTATATAATAAAACATGAAGGCTACACTTGAAATAAAATTACTTCCAACATTTCTGTTTTTTTGCACTGGGCTGCTTCAATTGAGTATCAATGTTGAGGCAACTTTGATATGGAATTGAAAATTTCACTGCATTTCTTTAAATCTATAAAATTGCCTAGAGCAATGTTTGACAACATGTGTCAAAAACAAAGTGAATAAGTAAAAGTCATATTTGCTACCTCTTACATGTTTCCATTAAAATGGCTTACACTGACACTGGTTTGAACAACCTCACAAAAACCATTAGGGCAATTGTTTGTAAATTGCCATGACAAACAATTTTGTTGCAAAGAAGAGTGTTCCTTATATAAAAAAAATCTGATAAAGGGGAGAGCCAATGCTATGAAGAAGCCTGAGAGACATCATAGTCTATGATGAGCTGTTTGATGTAGGATAGTTTCTCATGGAGATATTCGCAGCGTTTCTTCTCTTCCCGGTAGCCTGGGAACTTCTGCGGAGAGAAGAGAGAGAGTTTTTAAAGAAAGGTTTTCACACCAGTTGATATATTCCCTTATTCTCTACCAGTAAATAAATAGTTTGCCCCACAGCCAAGTGAAGGATAATATCTGAGGGTGAGATCTGATGAGAAATATCTTAACTGATGAGGAAGAGGTGGAATAAATCAAGCAAAATGCAGGGAAATTGCAGACTTCATTTAATACACTGATGTGATACGAAGCTACTGCATAAAAAAGAGACACCAATGTGACGAAGCAAATCCAACAAAATCACTTAAACCACTTAAATGTTTGACCTACCTTTCGATACTTGTTGTACTTTTCTTGTATTTGGTCTTCCATTATCTAAATGATACAAAACACAATCGATTATTTAAATGCATAATACTAATTGAGCTGCATAAAACTATACTATTGAAATGATTGCATGCATGCCTTGTGTCAGATCAGTACCTTGTATTCTTGTGTGCCAGGGGACAAGTTCTTGATCTTGGATCCTAACTGGACAAACATGTGAGTTATGGTGGCGATCCGGGAGTGGAGGTCTTTGTATTCATCATACTCTGCACAGAAATCCTCCTGGTACCTCGCACGTTGCTCCAAACTCATGATGGCGCCGTATGTTCTAAAAGAAGACACACAGACGATAACTTATATATAATAATGTTTTGTTTTCCTAAAAAGAAAGGCCATTTCCTCAAATGATCATTTCATGTAGTACCTCTTTAAGACACAAGATGGCAGCATAAACATACAGATAGGCTGTGCGTTCCAATTCACATACTACCATACTATGCCAGAAGATTCAGTATGTCTCAATACATAGGCAAATGCAGTTTGCTAAAAAATACCATGAAGTATTATTGTGTTCAGTCAAATTTTGCAGTATGCAAGCCAGCATGCTTTTCTGTCTTTTCTGTAAAAACAATCCATTGTGCTGCGGATATATGAGAAAGAGGGTCAAAGTTCAAAGGTGCAATATTATGATGAAGTCCCAATTAAATGCATACTATATGCAACAGTATGTCCTTTGTAAGGGTAACTGCATCAAACACTAAATAAAAAAATATGTGATTTGGAACACAGCTCAGGAGAAAAGATCCATGGGTGCACCCATTTATCACAACTGGAGACAACTCAAATGGAATGTTTCAGTAGAACCAGTTATGCATGTCAACAGTTGCAATAAATACAAAGTAAAGTCTGTCTACTATCTTGTAACAAGACCAATCACTGTAAGCTCTAGTAGCTGAAAAGAATCCGTAATGTGGAGTTAAAGATGGGATAGTTAAGATTGTGACTTTGCATGATGTGTACAACAAAATGATTTTAAAACATGTTCACACTCACAGCACATAATCCGGCTTCTCCTCAGAGGCCACAGCATTTGTGATGTCAAGATCTGGAATAAAAGCACAGGATAAAGAAAATGACATTAGCTCCAGTTGAGTCAGTACAGTTACTTACATGACACTTTGTCATTGTCTGAATGTTAAGTAATGTATTTTTGTTTTGCAAAACGCAGCATGAGGTGTGTGTGTGAGTCTCTGAGACTGGCTAAGAGCTTGTGGGTACCAGGAGACCTGTCAGCTTAGAGACGCAAAGCACTGCTCGGGCTGTTGTTGAGTCAATCAGCCACATAACACACGGAGGACCCAGGAGAATGGGCTCAAGGGAGCCAACACAGTCATGCTTATGAGATAATATGTATAAATGAACCAGTGGGCTCTGTCAGACAAACGGCTGCTCAGAGAGGGACATCACACACAATCGCAACTGGTCATCAGCTCACAGTCTGTGTGGTTAACATGGTATTTTGAAGGCAAGTATAGAGGAGAGACAACAGTGTTTTGGAGACGGGGCCACTGTCATAAAACAGATGTAATATTCAGACAAAAATAGACAGAGAAGCAATTAAGTGACATCTGCGAACTTGAGATTATCACGAAATATGAAATGTGGTTAAAATCTATCAACAACCCTCATCATCCCTGTTTTGGCCTTCAGGATTTGTGCTCAGATGGAATAAATGATAATATAAGTCATAAGAACAGTCTACGTAAAAAAGTGCCTTACTGTCAAGTTTGTCCAGGTTCTGCTTGAGATCAGGACTCGTCTCCAACCATTCACTGCCCTTGTTGTCTTTTAACCTCTCCCGCTCCTTGTCTTTGTGCTTTTTGGATTTCTTCTTCCTGTGCTGGCTGTTGGCGAGCTGCTGGTGAGCACAGTCAGAGTCACCCTGTGGTGGCTGGTGGCTGTTTACTTTGGGTTCTTGGTCTCTGCTCTCCGAGACGGGTGCGTCAGAGCTGCTAGACAGTTTGTGCATTAGAGGGAAGCCGTTGTGGCCCATTGGTAAGCCGTTTTGGTTACCACTATGGTTACTTGTCCGTTGAAACTCAGTCTTTGTGTTGAAACTGGGGTTGAGGGTAGGAGCTGCAATGTCGTGTCCTTTATTGTTCAAGAGTTCGTTTACTGAGGGCTGCTGTTGCAACTTCTGGTCCGCAGGTCTTTGTCTCTTAACGGCTAGCCTTTCCAGAGAGTCAAAAGGCACAGGACGTTTCTGGAAGGAAAAAAGACAGAAATGAACCTTAATGTTTCCCTACAAAACAACAGAAACAACCTGCAACCTAGCATGTGGAGCTGATGTCAAACTACTTACAAAATACCATTCAAAGCCTTTACTAGCTGACTTCACCTGTACGGTGTAAAAGTCAGCAGTCATCAAAATCCAACCAGCCAAAGAAAATCTATAATATATATACTTATATATACTTATTTACAAATACGTGCATTGAATACTTGAAATACTACAAACCGTGTCATGAAAAGTATTCATTTTTACTTCATGTATCACTGTGTACTATTGTGAAATGTTGAAGTTGATGTGACAATTATAAACATGGCTACACTAATCAATAAAGTGTCAGTATGCAGGACAGTATGGAGGAAAGCTTTGGTTTTTATCACCAAGGTGAGGGAGGGGGACAGTCAGAGAAAGAGATTTTTCGATAGAGGATGGATGGATGGCACTATTTCACTTTGAATATTCTTATTTTATTTTATTGTAAAATTATTTTTTAATTTCTATTTGTGTGCTCTTGATATGATGGTGAAATGTATACATTTTGTTTCTGTAAAAAACAATACATTTGTTTAAAAAAAACTAACAAACAAAAACCCAGATTGGTCACTTTAACACGTTTAAAGTTTACTAAAAATAAAATTTACCACTGCAGGATTTTTTGCTGGGCTGTGATGTAACGTCGTCTCCTCCGAGGTCTTCAGCACTGGCACATTTGCTTGAAGATTCCTTGATTGGTGGCCGATGTGTGGCTGCAACTTCCTGTTTAAAACAGAAAGAAAGAAAAAGACAATTCACAGGTTAGACAAAAAATATTACCAAAGATTCAACTTTAACTAGAGTCACTGCAGAGTTATTCAGATTAATAGGATAACTAATAAAATTGAGTATGATAAGGAAACATTTTCTTGGTTTCTTATTGTTGATTAGCACTTCAATCAGCACAAAACCTCCTAGACATATCGTAAAGTGAAGAGCCACTTGTATGTAAACTCAACACCCTCACAGAGGAATATTCAGTGTGCAGTGTGAGGTAGATTTAATTATCAGTTTGTTGTAATAGAAAGGATGTCCGGTCTGTTTGGTTCAGCTTGTGCCTCTGACCCACCTGGCCAGCAGCCTGCTGATCTGCTGCCTCTCCTCCTCGCTGTAGCCCGGCCAGTCCCTCTGCACATACTTGTAGAAGTCGTCCCTCAGCAGGTAGCTGCTGTCTTTGGGATTCACTTTTGCCACCTGAAATAAAATATACCATATGATGTTACTTAAAACTCCCATTTAAGTCTTCCATTTCTTTATTTAATTAAATTTCTTAAAAAAAATACATTTCAAATCCATTGCTTTGATATTATCTTAGATAATGTGAATAAATGTCCTGGAGTTTATGGCAAATGACCAGTGATCTGTCAGAATCCAGTCAGGAATAAAAAATATGCATGGGCCAGTTTACATTTTGATGGTCTGTGTAAAATAAAATTCACACTTGTAATACTCCAGCTTTTATTTCGTCCCAAATTTGTGTTATCAGGATAAATCGACCACCACATTTATAGAAACTATAGTAATGTAAAGTACTACGAGGAACTTTAATTTTGTGTGGACGAAAGCATTATGGTTTCAGAGCATGGATTTTACTGCAGAAGGGTCTCACAGTCTGCCCCGCTCAGTCCTGGTTCTCCCGTGCCTCCCTTCACTCCAGTGGGCCCACCAATATTGCCCATATTTGTAATAAGTGAGTGAAATATTAACACTGTCACTAACTGGAGTCCTGGACGTGCTAAAAGTGGCACATCCACATTCCTAAAAAGCGAAATCCTTTTTCTGAGCTTCTGGTCCCAAATGAGAGTCTCGGGCTTTAACCTCCTCTCTAATCTCATCAGACTGACTTTCTCAGAGGACATCTATCTTTCTGTGGCCGCCTGACAGAACGGCCCGCCCCACTGCAAACACAATCTCAGCAGAGACAATTACAGCACCGACCTAATTACACACATGCACGGACACGAAAACCACATGCAGGCACACACATCAACAAGCACAAGGGCATTAAATACTCAGACAGGCACACAAACACACACACACACACACACACACACACACACACACACACACACACACACACACACACACACACACACACACACACACACACACACACACACACACACACACACACACACACACACACCAATGCTGACAGTACAAACACACAAACATAATTTAAGAATTACGCAAAAATGTATACAGGGAAGTCACATGAAGTAAATGTTTAGAGCTCAAGTTTAATTAAAGCACAGCGGCCAAACTTCAGTATTCTTTTTTTTTTTATTGAAAGGCTGTTTTTAATGTTGCTAAATGCATTTTACAATGTGTTATGGGCTGGCTGTAATGCTGTAGTATTTATATACATAATACGCACATGCAGTGTGAAAATGTATAGGTTAACACTGGGCAACAGCGTCCACAATGTTTTTAAAGACATTTACAAGACCAGTTGGATTCCATACTTCATATAAATGTACAAAACCTCTATGAGCAGCCAATCTCCCATGCATGCAAGTGTTTATATACAGTACAATATGTGTATATATGTGCACACAAGTAATTCCTGCGTACCTCCTCCAGTGTAGAACCCAGCTCCGCCTTGTCCTTTAAGCCGGCTCTTTCTCTCTCCAGCCACAGCAGCAGCTCTGGTTTCCTGTAGGGTTTGAGAGCCAGGAGGTGGATGATGCGCTCCCTCAAGGGCTTCTGGGTCGGCGTGGCCATAGCGCCGTTCTTCTTGGTGTTTGAAGACTGCTTATGCAAGCTGCTGTCTGATGCAGACAGAGGAGCTGGCCTCTTGTGGAACTTGACACATTTACCTGAACACAAAAAAAAAGTAGATAGAGAGAACAAGATGTATAAGTGATACTGAATAATTCCTAAGTCGTGTTTTTATTGCATCGCCCCCAAACCCTAAACAATATCAGGAACTATTTGAAACTATTTGTTGCTATGCATTCTACATCCAAAACATTTCTTCACCTTTAAATGTATCTCAGTGAGTCACAAGATATCTAATCTTAGGAATTTGCTGACATTTAGAGAGACTTAAACTCAAGCTAATTGGAACTGATTTGTAAGCCCTGAGCAAGGAAACGCTACAACAGGACTTCAGTGTAATGTGTCATGCATTTCACATTTTTATCTAGGAGGTCAAACAAGAGCAGACAAGAGTTGAACAGAACTATATTTTACAGTTCTCACCATTGCTTTAACCTGTTAGACGTTTGAACATATTCTCTCTGGTTTTAACAACTGGTTGACTCTACTAATGGGGCAACATTCATTTAATATCCTCTACTAACCTTTAACTCTAGCTCACATGTACATGTTGCCCTGCAGCTTTTTGTCATCAGATGTAAACACCCCGTTGATCATTGCTTACATCTCTGCTGCAGACAGACGAGGCAGTGAAAGCTATCTCTCTGTGCTAATCCCATTACAGGTTAATCTGCTCTTTGAAGGTCAGAGTGGGGCAGAGCTACAGGAAAAGAACGCTTTTCACTCAACCACAAAAAGTATGTCCTGCCAAGTGATAATAACACTATGCATGACCATAACTCTACTAGCAGCCATTAATCCTGATAGAAATACACAGAAGTATGTGGTAATTATGGTGTGGGGTAATATGTACAGTGTTTATGAGCACCTCCTCAGGCTAAAAGGAAAAATGTAGAATGTAGAAAAATGACAGCAGTTATTAAATGTTTCCCTATGGCCATACATGTTGCTAATGGCCTGATGTTACACAATCGACACGGCCTAAATTTGGTCTGAACCACCCAGAGTTTCATCTTCCCTGGAGCTCCAGCACTGACACAGGGGTCCAGAATCAAGCCAAGAAGCATTACATAACAACGGCAAAGGTTGGGTAAGAGAGAAAGAAAGAGAAAGAGAGAAGGAAAGTAGCTTCCTGGTTCATGTTTCTTGTCACATCATTAATATTTTGCAAGATATAATTGATGATAAAGATCTGAGACACACCAAGTATTTGGCAAACGCTGCATGATATGTGTTATAAGACAAAATTGAAATGGTGCAGCGTCAAACTGTCCCCTGTGAATTTTTTGCGATTCAGTTTCGTGGCAAACCTCTAGGTAACCTTTTTTGATTTACAAGAGGCTTTTGCTATGTTTTGCAACAGTGAGACATTTCTGCACAAGAATTAAGTTGTTGCTAAAACAAATAACCATTTAGAGCCCTAAGGAGCTAATGTTTTATCTTCGTAAGCCAAGTTTAAGAGATACAATCCCCAACAAACTATGTTTCAACAGCAAAAACAGGAAGAACCTGGCTTTGAATCCTTGAATTGGCCTTCTACCTCTGAAATGACGGTTAAAAACAGATGCTGACTTTGACCATTTCAAAACTTCCATTTTGCCAACACTCTTTTCAAAGCCAGATGTAAAGATGGAACTAAGTAGGACTTAACAACAATCTGACAAACAAACATCATAAAATGCTACAAAATAAATCTAATAAAAGGAGAGTTAGCTTTGAGTCTCATTTCTATGACCTTAAATGCAGCCTGCACATCTGGTTTCATTACACATCAAAATAGGAAAATATCTGGTTTTCAGCTTCAAGCAATGAACACAGCATTATTTTCTCATGAGAGGCACATATCCCTTTTGCTTTTATTGGTGCTATTATATTTCTATTTTTGTTTTTATTTGACATCATTGAATCCACATTCAGTTTGTTGATCCCTCTCCAAGCTTGAAGCTGTTTGGCCTCTCCCCCATGAAAATCTGCAGATGTGTCATCCTATGATCCAGTGCTTTTGCTCCTTAGAGCCCTGTGGTCTATTCTTACTTGGATGTGTGGCTCCGGGTTTGATCTCAATGGCCGAGCGGCTCCAGCTGTCCTTCTCCACCTGAGACATCCTCTCACGGGTCATCTGGTAGGAGTCGTCGGTGGCGCACACTGTGATCTTGTCCTGGATGATGCCTTGACCTTCCAGCTGCTCACGGCCGTCACTGTGAAACAAAAACACAGAGCCATTGAACCGCAGGGCTTTCTGCCGGCAGTACAGTAAACACTGTAAAGACATAGGCCTATAAGCTATCTCAGGGCAGCATACCAACATGGACGCCATGCAGTATAAGTGGCTTTGTGGTGAGAGTTGGCTACGACAGGTCTATGGTTACTGTATGTTATGTCACACACTAGATATAGCTCTGCAGTCTGCTGCCTGTGAGAAAGCCAGATATACTGGTTCAAAGCAGGATAGAGCCTGTGGAAAACAACCAGCATTAGTTTGGCTCCTGCCAGCACACTTGCAAAGATCCACTTGGACAAAAGTTCGACTTGGACAAAAGTAAAAAAAGGTTTAATGCATGAACCTGGTTTGCATTAATGCGGTCAATAAATCAAGGATTTACTATGATGCCAAAGTCTTTTTTTTCATATTTAAAAAATAGGGACCTTTTCACCCTTATCCCATGTTTATTTTATTAAAACAATACTAAACAGGACTGACCAGTGATGATTTATCCTCTTCATCCTCTAAATATCAAACTAATGTGAAGGCAGAGAGAGCAGGATCTCGTTTGTCTTGGCTCCAGCAGCTGACTGGAGCCACGACGACTTTGAGTTCAGACCACAGTTAACCATCTGGCAGCAGGAGGCAGCAACAGAGTATAACTCTCAGTTTCCAGGCATATCCACTCCATAAACAAGGCATCGCAGGTCTCGGTAATGAGGGGGTCAGCCCAGAAGTATACAGGACATTTAAATTGCCCCATCCTGTGTTATACAAGCAGAGAGCTAACTGTCTCTCGCGATGCCCTCAGAGACGTTTGCACACAGAGAGCGGAAAGACCGACGACCTATGAAGATGACAGCAAGGTACCGCCTGATCAGATCAAACCAAACACATGCATCTAAAATTGTTGTAACTGATAGATCTGCAGCCTAAGACAGGATTGTGAATGAGGATAGAAGAAGGGTAATGTTTTCAGAAAGAATTAATTAAACTTTAATGAATGAACATACAGTAGGTGAAACAACAACGTTCACTTGATTAACTCCATACCTTGAAACATATTGATGGATGCAGTCGAAGCTGGCTTGAGGTTGGTCTTTGCTGTCGCTGGATAAGTAGAAGGAAAAGACGCGAAGAGCAGAAGGTGACTCTGGTGTGGGAGCTGGGATCTTGATGTACTAAGCAGAAGAACAGAAAAAAAAAATCAGATTTTACCTAAAAAACATACAGGCAGATGTTTGGCAAAATGTTGTATTAGCGAAAAAACAAATACAGTCACCCGTATGCCAGGTTTTCTTTTCTGTTTTTATAAGGCTTTTGTCTGTATAAACATGTTTAGTGTGTACGTGTCCATAATAACACATGACTGAATAGAATAATACCGACCACTTATTCAAACCTGGCAGTGTTTTCTTAAGACCTCTCAAGTTCATGCATCTTCGGTTATCTTTCAAACTGTCAGTATATTTAAGGGAAAGCAATTATCTACTCAGCAGGATTTCAGAGACAAACTCTGCTGCCAAATGCATTTTAGCCAAGAGCACAGAGCCATCCAAATGCAAGGTTTATGCAATCAACATAAATCAATCAATTTTTATTTTTTTTACAACTAAAACAGCCCACAGCAAAGACAAGACACTGACATATGTAGCTAAAAGCTCCTAAATAAATAGTTCATCCTAAGATAACACTTGGTCTAAAAGCCTGCTAGTATCTACTAGATGCTGCACTGTTAAATGGAACAAACTGACATACCAGAAGTGCAGCTAACAATAAACACACAGCTTGTAAAACAAAAAAGGTAACATGGCCATTGAAATTTAACAGATTCTCTTGGGAGCATGAATGTACTCAACAATTGTAATGGCAGTAAGCCCAGTAGATCATTGGATATATTGTGTGCCGATCACATGGAAAAAGCTCATTCGTTTCAAAAAAGGACAGGATTGAATCTGACAATCACATTTAGATATTCCTTTGGTGGAAAATTTGGTCTGATGATAGCACAATATGAAACATCTGGGGTTCACTGAAACATTGAAGTCGTTCTACCGAGGCAAGTGAATATCCACAGAAAAATCCATGAGCATTATGACACAAGAAAAAAATCAGTCCAGTATGTTGGAAAAAGCGTACTGAATACAGATGACATGCATTCAAGTCTTCCTTCAGAGTACTTGAAGAAAGTACACGCATGACCTGATAATTGTCACTGGAAACAATCTGTGAGATAATGAGAACTTGTTGACATGTAGTACAGCAGTTGGACTACAAAGTACTTCGTTCACAATGGATGATCTGTGAAGAAATGTTACAATAAAATTAAATGTCATATATGCCTTTGGGAAACTAAAGGCGATCCACCACTTGCACATCTTGTTTTCATCGCATCTAAACGCAGACTTGCATGTGCAAATGAGTAACACACACACACGCACACACACAGGATCTAGAGTGAGACTTTGTGCCGCTCTGTAACTTTAAATAAATCTCCTTGGGTAAACAGTGTTTTTAAGAGTCCGCTCCACTGAGGCGTCCATGAGATCTCCTGGCAGACTCAGTGGAGCGCAGCAGGGCCAAAGCTGCAACCTCCAGGGCAGACAAATGCACACATGAACACACACGCACACACATATAATAACAGATCAGGAAAAATGAGGATATATATATATAAAAATAAAAAATAAAGAATCTACACTGACTTGACCACTGAAAAAAAGATGTAATTGCACGTTTGTGGGAGCAAAATTCTGAAATACTTCTCTACTTCACTGGTATTTTCATTTAGCTTTATGGGAAAATTTTCAGCACTACACTACAGAGGCACTTTGAGGGGGCACATGAGTGAGAGTAAGAGAGTAAGAGAGAAATGGCAACAGAGAAAGACTCCAGCTAGTCAGGAAACTTCAGTGAATATAGTGCGTTAAACCTCAGAGTGAACGGTCTGTGTGCAGAGGAGATCCACACCGTCATCACAAGTATTCTTCACTGCCTCCTAACTGCTGCGACGAGGTCAGCAGTTACCCAGCAATCCCTTTCTTCACACTGCAGGCAGCTGTGCTATCTTTTTTGGGGGGGCTGGGAAGCAGCTTTAAGCGTAAAGTTATCCTGGGGGATTTCCTCCACTTTCTCCTGCTGTGTCCCTCTGCTCCCACATGATACCAAGCCACTCAGTCAACCATGTCCACCTGTGTGTGTGTGTGTGTGTGTGTGTGTGTGTGTGTGTGTGTGTGTGTGTGTGTGTGTGTGTGTGTGTGTGTGTGTGTGTGTGTGTGATGATGGCATCCACATGAGCTAGAGGGGTAGACTGTATGTCCTGAAATTTATGGTATACAGTTCATGTTTGAATATTCAACATTGAACAGTAAAAGTTTTTTTAAATGCAATGCAGTTTAAAATGTATATTTATGCCAGGTACAGTGTAATATAAAACCACTTTATGATACCTGCGCAGTACCACGCAGCATGTAGAGAAAGTAAGCGACTATCTGGTGAACAAAGCCAAACATTTAACAACTTAAGACAGAAAGTAATTATTGGATTAACATTTAGATGAACATAAACACCAAATGAAAGCGTATGGTTCTCTTTGTCCAGTGAATGTGTGAATTTGCAAGTTTGCTAGCACATTCGTCACATTAAATATGTTGTTGTTGTGTTTATAGCTTTTTCCTGCTGCCCCAAAATAGCAACAAAAATAACAGCAGGTTTAAGGACAACTTACACTAAAATATTCCTCATACTCATCATGTTTTTATTTTTTTTACTAAAAGTAGCAAGAATCCTCATGCTGCTTTTAAGAAAGTTTGTTTTAATGTGTGTGCACAATGCTCGATGTCCAAATCAAGAGGCAATTAAAGTTTATTTTTAAAGATTTGGTTTGCCAAATTTGCATTAGATTTAATGTTTAACTTCACATGTTGCAAATTGGTTATCATTTAAATAATTTTAAAAGGCTGTGACCTCAATCTGAACTAACAAGTTAGTGAATGCTGTGCGGCCCACATTAAGCAGGGTGGCCTTTTGCTCTTGTGTTGTCCTTAAAAGTCCCATCAGATGTTTTGATGAAAGTGTGCAACAAAACAACACAGACGTTGGCTTTCCTCTCTTATCAGCACGCTGCACATGTCTTTACACGCAGGCTTTCACCACAGGAATTCATACTCACTATATACAGCTGAGCTCTGATAGCACTGAGAGATACAGACCAGCTTGCTTGTAGCATGTGTGACATTAGTTATGATCGAATTAGTTCCAGATTATGTAATATATGCCTGTGTATCCCATCAATGGTACACACTCAAATGCTTAGGGCTAATGTCTCACTGTTTGTAAGAGACTGAGGTTAAAAAGAAAATATGTGATCACAGTAGAGAGCAAGTCGAAGGAGTCATTTCTCACCATGAGACAGTTTTGTTAACATTTCACAAATGATAAAAGCACTTAATGACCACTTAGCCACATTAACTACATAGTAATGAAATAAAATGCAGGTTATAGTCATTTATAAAGCACACATGCCAAACCATCACTCACTCCAGCTTCTGAATGTGATCATTTATTGCTGTTTTTAAGGTTTATATCTTTTTTAATTGATTGTATCACTTTTGGGGCTTTTGGTCAAACAAGCAATTTGAAAAATATCTTCCAACTACCTACAATTATGATAATCGTTAGTTGCAGCTCTTATCGCTCCAAAAAAATGAGGAGAAACAGCGTTAAGGCTAAGGTTAGTGTCTTTTTGGCTGTTGTATTGAGAAAGTACAATTTACTAAATGAAAGATTCACTGTCCACCTAGCAAATGCTGCTCATGTGGATTGATTGATTGAAACAGCCCAGACCGATGGGAAAGAGCCTTGTTGCTTGTTTGAATTCCACTTTCAGTGAAATCCAGCGTTCAAGTGTGAGCAAGTATTGGGATAGTTGAAAGGTTAAGTATGGCTGAGTGCCAATGGGAGCCAATTGTAAGATTTAGGAAGTCAACGCAGTTGAAAGTTTTTGTCAGAGCGGGAAATCCTGTGAGTTCACACATCCTTATTTGAGGATGCCGGTAAGAGCTGCAGAGGTAAAGCCCTTCTAGGTAAAAATGAAATGTTTAAAATAAGTTTTATATTAATTCCATTTTGATACAAAGCCTGTATCAATCAGGGAGGAGATCATCCTCCAATCTTCCTCCACAGTAACATCAATTAATAATGTATGGACTCTGTGTTCACTGGATTGTGCTGTGTGCCGTCACAGGATTTCAGCTGTAGCAAATGCCCAGTCATGCATCGCTCCCAGGAGCACTGACTGGCATTAATCCAGTGGTGGCTGCTCGTATGACCTCTGGGGGCCCGACTAAAAGACCCCCACTATGCAAACTACAACAAGTACTCTCGCTCCCAGACGCTGGGGCCCGCATCAGTGCCTGGTGCATTCTACTGAGAGGCACACATGGCAATTCAAACACAGAGAGAAGCTCTCACAAAAGGACTTAAAAGAATTCAACTGACCATGAATAATGAAATATTTATTGTCTTCCTTTCAAGAGAAATATTCAGGGAATCCTGATCTTTGGGATGCTTGAATGAAGCAAAAGAAAACTAAAGCAACAAAAGAAGCACTAATAAAGTTACCAAGGTGGAAAACACACTCGCTGGCAAAGGATCCATGCATAAGTAGTGAATATAAGTATTGCCCTACACTTGGGAGTGACTTACGACCTCAGTTATCCTCAGTGACCCTGAAAGGCCAAAGGGCAAAGAGGCGTACCTAGAGAAGTGTGTTTCAACATATAATACATTCTTTGAACAAAAATCATGGCCCCTGGTGCCGACTAGCTTCACATACTCAACCCCAGACACTCCAGTCTTAACCCAAAACCTGCCTCTGTCTCTCTTAACATTCCCCATTGTTATTATAATAAGGATAACTAGGACAGTCTCCCCCAGACTGATCTTGTCTTAATTTTCTCCTCTGCCTTCGTCAGCCAAAAAAAAAGTGAAAGTGAAAACTTTCTCATTTTTGTTCTGTGCCATCAATCTCTTTGAAGGTATTACTTTTGGCGTACGCCTGTGAGTCCATCTGCTTTCTCCGTCTGCAAGCTTCACAACTTTTTGCTACAATTCAGCTGTTTAGTTGTTTATGTCGGTCTGACAGACTCCTTTCAAGTTTTAGAATTTTAGAGCACAGGAAAATTATCTGAAGGCTTATTCTTTATGCACATACAAATTCAAGCAAATCAATCATTTATGTTATGAGATGTCGCGGTTTCAAATGTTGGTGGGAATCAATCAAATGGCAATCAAACTCCAATTAGCCAAATTAAGTTAAGTCTATACTGACTAAACAGGACACTGCCTCTATTTCACACAGTTATATTAACCATGTTGGAAAAGAGCAACAAATGTGAAGAGAATTCAACTTTTCACCCCACCAGCTTACGCAAGAGAGCGTTGCAGCTGTTTAAGGTCTGGTGAGTCGTTACCTGCAGTTCTGAAAGGCACCTCTGCGCAAAAAACAGAAATACTAGTATGTACATTGCCGTCTATGATTGTGTGTTTACACATTCTGCAATTGTGCGCCTGCATGTGGGTGTGTGTGTCTGTGCATTTCTAAAATACGTCTGTGGTATTCATGTCCCTTCACATGAACACAACATAATAATGCAATCTTTTTTAAGATGAAGATAATTTAAGGAAAATGTTTTTATCTTAATCATTGGACACATAAAATGTAGTGGCTCCATTTTTCCCTGACCCCCCCCCCCCAAAAAAAAAAACAACAACTCAGGTTGACCCTGGTTTTATGAAGATATAAAAAGAGAAAAGAGGGAAACTCTAAACCCTTACTAGTAACTACTTCTCTGCCTCACTCTAATCTCTGTGACGTCTAATACAAGCACTAGAAAGCAACTTCAATGTACTACAAGACTGACAAACAATCACTTTATTGGGTCGTCCTATAACCACAGGGTTGGCTGTTCGATCCCTGGCTCCAAGCATCCGCATGTTAAAGTGTCCATGAGAAAGAAACTGAACCCCAAGTTAACAGCAACCCTGTGCTCCTAAATGCTTAGGGTGGGTTAAATACAGAGGTCAAATGACATGTATGTACCTGTGTGTATGTGACTGTTGTCATACAAGTTAATAAGAGTTAATGGTTAACTTGGTTATGGTAACATCAATTTGAAAACCTTGTTTCAAAGATATGTTTACTGTCAGTTACAATGATTAGAGTATTCCCTCAATATGGTTAATTTTAATGATTAGTTTGCATAAACACACACTAATGCTGCATTTTGGCTGCATGGAATGGCACGACTCGTCTCGCGTGGAAGATGATGTCAGGGTAAATTCATGTGACGTTGCTATGACAATCAGCTATGAGTCACATTAAGGGGGTACTATATGCAGTAGAAAGTGAAATCGAGAGAAACAGGTGGTATCAAAACAGCAGAGCAGAAACATGTAGTGGAAATATGTTAAACTGAGAGCAGACAAGTCTTTACAATTAGTTTTAAACACCATTTCACATGACTTATATTCTTATTATTATGATAGTACTCTTGTAAAATGTTTCTCCTCTGGTCTTTGTGTTTTTAATTTTCTTATCACTGCTTTACACAAGCCTGCTGAGTTAACTGACTGATAATTACTTACTGTGGTCTATAATCACAAGACTTCTCCAGTGATCTGCATCAGAGTAACACAGAAAACCACACTGCTATTTAAAAAATCAGCAGCTTAAGTTTTAAGCAATAAAAGTAAAGACAGTCAGTATGTGTGGCGACAGTATTTTAATGAGTTCACTCTCGACTGTCATAAAAGACGCAGGACGGGAGAGGCTCATTTTCCTGTCTTTATCAAACTATAAAGTCGATTGAACAAAAACTGTGAGAGACTGCTGTCGGTGCACAGGGCTTATGTTTCCTGCTAGCTTCTGGTTGAATGTGGGGTCTGGGTGTAGATCTCATGCAGGCTATTGTTTCCACATCCTCTGCAGTCTGAGTAATGGCCCTCTGAAAACAGGCCGTCTTTTGTTCTGGCCTCCTCGGCTCCAGAGTGGGATGCCATGGCACTGCTTCCCCTTTCTGGTTGATAGGAGGAGAGGGAGGAGGAGGTGCATGAGGAGGAGGAGGAGGAGGAGGGAGTGAAACCTGTCGCCAACACCGCTGTCTGTTATCAGCAGGAGGCAAGTCACTCTGCTGGGTCCGCTGCTAATGCAAACCTTGTGCATGTGTATGTACGTGTGTGTGTGTGTGTGTGTGTGTGTGTGTGTGTGTGTGTGTGTGTGTGTGTGTGTGTGTGTGTGTGTGTGTGTGTGTGTGTGTGTGTGTGTGTGTGTGTTAATCCAGCGTGAGCAAAGAGAGGCTCAGCTCCAGCTCCTCTCACCAGGGTGTAATCAGCATTACTGCCACTCATAAAGCTGAGGAGGAAGAAAGGCCAAAGTGTAGCCATCAGCCAAAAATCTCCACCACTGGCTAAGAGACACACAAGGACAGACACAGACGCATACATACGCTCAGACAGCCAGCCAGCCAGCCAGCCAGCCAGCCAGCCAGCCAGCCAGCCAGCCAGCCAGCCAGCCAGCCAGCCAGCCAGCCAGCCACCACCCTCATCCACACTAAACACAACTTCTCATCATCTCATCACAAACAAAAGAGACGAATCGTTCCCAGGGCCACAAGTTGACACATGCCATTTAAGAAGAGTCCCCTCCCCAATAGGAGGACGGCCGTACAAAACACAATGTGTGTCTGTGTCTCTCCAGCTGAGTGGAGGAGCAAAGGACGGGGGGGGGGGGCAGCAGAAGAGAAGGACATACAAAGAGAGAAACTAGAGATTTTGCGTGCTTTCGTGTGTGTGTTTATGATCCCACAGTCCATCAGTCAACGCTTGGAGCTACGCAGTGTCTTCTCCCTTGCCGAGTTCCACATGCTGGCACTGGGTGATTAATGTGGCTGCCTTTAGTGGGAAACAGTGCATGTAATCAAGCCCCAGCCTGTAATCGCCTTCCATTCCTTTTCATTTGAAATTTCACAGAGGGACAGAGCTACTGCCAGGGCTGCAAGCTCCAGTATTTTGGGGGAGAGGAGGTCGGGCATAAATGAGGAGGCGGGCGAAAGGAAGGGTGCTGTGCCATGAGCATCCCCCGAGGTCCCCCTCCCCTCCAATGCCAAGAACGATAAGTCTCTGGCAGGTGCCACAGGGCCAAACACGTCAACAAATTGTGGGTCACTGTTTTTGACAAAAGCGCCTCCTTCTCACCTCCCCGAGCAAGGTGGGTTCTTCCAGAGAACGCTATGTTTTCACACATACAGGGCTGTACCATGACACACGTGTGTGTGTGTGTGTGTGTGTGGGGGGGGGGGGATGACAAGTGGCCTTTTATGCCTCATTAGCTCACAGTGTCACAGGACACCTTCCTCAGCGAGCCAAGATGTGCTCCATGTCTTCAAGCTGCTCAATCGGACAGAGAGCACATTTTTCTAGAGCCGCCACTGCTGGATCTCTGAGGGGCCGCTTGTCCCTGCCCTGCACTCACACGTTTGCTAAATAAATATGTAATCCGGCCAGTGCACAAGATTTCCATTCTTGGCTTTTTATAGAAAGTAGCAAGCTAGAACCACCAGTGTTTAAAAACATCATAATCACTCAACAATCCCCCCCTTTGTGGGCACACACACCGATTAACGTGATCTGAGAGAAAACAACTGCCGTGAAAGCTCTTTAGCAATGTTCCAAAAAAAAAAAGTTTGCCTACATACTTAATTGCCCTACATTTTATCCATGTGTTAAGTACCTTGATTTTAAGTGTCAAGATGATTTATGCATAGAGAAGCTTTTTTTACAGAGCATTATATTGCGGTAATGTAGATAATCGTCCAATTTATATACCTATGTCTTAGACAATTTAAAGCCTACTGCAAAGGAAATAAAAGTATGTCAGATGTCAGATTCAAGTCTCGACTTCAAACTTTGGTCATGGGTAAGTAACTGGATGTTTTATGATGGAACATGTTTGTAGTGCTCTCCATTTTAGTCTCCACTCCATTAGATCCACAGCAGGGGAAGTTTCTATTATGTTGGGCACAAACAAACCCTGAAGGCAGGCCACAACACATCTGGGCTGACTGTAGTCGATTCAATTTGGGTGATCCAAAGAGGTTGACAACACACAGCCTGCATTCCCCCGCTCATTGTTATTCAAATCAGAGGAGACAGCACACAATCAGAGGGGGACTCTGGGGATCTCAGCATAGACAGCTTAAACACACATAAAAAAAAAATACACTCAAATGCAGACACTCATAGAAAAAGCAAGTGCCAGAGATTCCCTCTCTCTTTCTCACACACACACAGAGAGAGAGAGAGAGAGAGAGAGAGAGAGAGAGAGAGAGAGAGAGAGAGAGAGAGAGTCCTTGGGGGGATCCACTCCAGGCCTGCCAGGCAAAAATACTGCTGCACAATGGGCAGAGGAGGCAGGACAGGAAAAGGGAGGTGGGACATGAATAAATCATGCCTTTAGACACACACACACACACACACACACACACACACACACACACACACACACACACACACACACACACACACACACACACACACACACACACACACACACACACACACACACTTAAAAACAACCTGCCACACCCACGCGATAGCAAACGAATGCACACATTTAACGCATAAAAATGCATGCATACGTGCACAGCATGCAGTGGCGTCAGTCACACACACCAATTTGGCATATAAGGTGCTCTCTCTCTCTCTCTCTCTCTCTCTCTCTATTTCAATACACACATAGTCTACACACAAAAAAAAAAAAAAAAAAGTGGGACTCCAACCTGGGAAGGGGCCAGGAAAAATTAGCAGGGCAGAGTTCATGTCATCTGCGTAGCTATTACTGCAGCAAAACTGTGCCAGCGCTACACACACACACACACTCCCACTTACTAAAAAACACACATTTGTGAACGCCTGAGTCAGACAGACACGGAAAGCTAATGCAAATTGAAGTCATGATGCCTCACGCTGTAATCAGGAGCATTATGCCTACTGTAATTACCTCTAAACATTCATTTGGCTAATAACTTTAGCTCTTAGTGCCACATACAGGGAGCGGTGTGAAATTCCCTGCAATCCCCTCAGCCATCACGGTGACAGCAGCAGGAAAACCTCACATAAAAGGCCTCCGGTCTCCAAACATGTTTCAATGCAGTTTCTGAGACAGCACTGTGTTATATTTGATCTCACTAGCTCACTAGTCTCGTCCTTGTCGAAAACCACATAACCAATGCAATCTGTTTAATGTTTGCATGGGGTGCAGGACAATGCCAGTAAACTGCATGCTAAGTAAACTCGATTGATGTGTGTCAATTCAAAACCACTTCTTTGTACAGGTACATTAGTTCCTCTGATAAAATGGCTCTGGATCCAATCAAAAAGCCATGTTTTAAGGCTGAATACTTCTCGGCACAAACTGTGAAGCTGTGGAATGGATTTGCAGCTTTTCCCCTAATTTAAAGCCACACATATTCCTGTCAAGGCCTCGTGCCTTTGCAGATGGGATCTACAGAGCCAGAAAAAAAAACACGAAAAAAACAGCAGCTGACCCAACTGACCTTTCACCTCCAACACCCCGAGCAGGGAAAGATTCTTAGGCAGAATCTTGGCAGATTGTGCAGGAGCTTGTGTCGAGACTCTATAGAAACTACCTGGATTAAATTAGAAAGCCCAACCCACCAGATCATAATAATATTAATAATAATGGTGGACTAAAATGTACCTCAGTGCATCAAGTTCAGCCAAAGTAGGAGCAACACACACTCCAAAACCACGCACACATTTACAGGTTTATTCCAGTCTGTTTACCACACAAGCCCCCCTCACAAAACTCACCACCACTCAGCTCATCTTGTCGTGACAGGACGGGGGGGTTGTAACTCTTTACAATCAGCCCATGCAATTAGAATTGACTTAAAAGTTAAGTATTCCCCAAGGACACAGCTGCTCCTGACTTTAGTCAAAACACACATAGTTCAGGCTAGAAACTGCAGATTATGGTTCGGTTTCAAGAGCACGAGAGCATTACTGGCGAATACACACTCATGTAAAAATGTATTTCCCCAAATGAGAACAATGTGGTGCAGAATTTTTATCTCACTGAAGAGTCATATCATTTGACTTACGATAACTCCATTCTCTACTGCAGACTCTGACTCTGTCAGTGTGTGCGCACACTTCCCCCTCACCCGTCCTTTTCTCAGCGCCGCTCACTGACCTAACAAAGCCTCTCCACAGTCACCAGTCTGACCCAGTAACCTGCATGCCTCCTATCTGCCGGAGCCGTCCAGCTATAAGCTCCCATCTGAGCGCTCCCACTAATGCAGTATGGTGGGACGGGAGAGTCAACAGCCAGGGGTGACGAACAAAAGCTTCTTTGAGTGTGTAGAATATAAGAAATGTTTTTGTTGGCATACGCTCTTGCTTTAACTTAATGCCACGGTTATATGTGGCCTTCTTAACAAAACCATCCATTTAAACATCTGAGCTAAGGGTTTGGTGTATGCTGATGAATATCCCTTGGTTTAAAAAAGCTAGATTGGATTTAACAAGATAACACTTACTGCGCATAATGAGCTAAACTTATAAAACAGTAACACACTTACCCCTTGGTTTCCTTTGAAGCAAATCGATGGCTCACTTGGTAAAGAGATCTGAGTTGAGAGAAAGACAGAAGAATGAATTGTGACTTAGTGGCACGCATTAACAGAGCTCTGTGTTCTTAATTAGTCCAGACAACAACAAAAATGATGCTGTGATGTGTTTACATGTGTGTTACACAATCAATACACAGTCAAAATGTTATTGGTATCCACTGGAGCTAATTACGAGCCTGGCCTACTTGTCAATTAACTTGGCAGACTGCAGGCTCTCTGCTTTACTTTGAAGCACAGGGGAAGGCTTCCCAGCAAACAGCTGACGGGCTCGTCTTTCCCGTCAGTCACAGGGTTCAGTCCTGGTATGCTCCTCAGCCATGGAGCCAATTGATTCAGAGGTGACTATAAACTAGTTGGATCGACTCTCATTAATTAATTTATTTATTTATTTATTTATAGCCTACAAAACAAAATAAATAGAAAAAGCTATTTATATATAGAAAAAAAAAGTAATTCTACAAAAAAAAAAATCGACACTGAGACACAACTTTGAACACACAAATAAGATCAAGCGACAACTTTTAACAAGAGTAAAATTCATCTCCAAACACACACGCGCATACACACACACACACACGCACACACACACGCACACACACACGCACGCACACACACACTAACACCCGAGGATTAAGGTACCTTGAGTTTTTGGTAAGCCTCCAGCGCTCTGATGGCCGTGTCCGTGAGCTTGACATGGTACAGCGTCCTGTTGGGGCTGTTTTTGTTGTTTTTCCCACAGGAGAGCCCGTAGTGGTGCTCCTGCCTGAGCGAAGCCATCGCTGGCTTTTCTCTCTGCCCCGCAATTAAAGCTGCTTTCCTCTCTCGGCTCAACACTCTCCCTGATACGTCACGGGGTGGGCGGAGCCACGACGGCACAGAAACAGCACAGCACAGCACAGCAGACTGGACAGTGCATTTATACATGACATTTACTGGCAATGTATAATTTTAAGAATAATTTATTTCATTAGAAAAATCTGAAAAAATACATTTATTATTTATTCAGGCGATCTCCGTATTTGTTTCTTGTTTTGTCCCTTGATAAATCATTTGTAGGATTATTTTATAGGATTTAATCTTGCAAACAATGTGTCAAATCACAATATATTATGTGAAAGGGCTGATGACAAACATAATATTTCAGTTATTGTGGATTTTTTTACTGTTTTTTATTGCTTATTTATAATACTTTTTATTTCATCTTATTTTATCTTGTTTTTCTTTTACTATGTCTCTTGTTTTGCACTATACCCTATGCTGCTGTAATCCTGTAAATTTCCCCGCTGCGGGACTAATAAAGGATTATCTTATCTTATCTTATTCTTCTGAGCTCTACGGAGCATTTTAGCTTCTTTCAGCTCATTGTTTTGGTTTTTTAACTGTTTTGGTTTGTTCTCCCCAATCTCATTAACCTCATTACCAGCAGCAGCAGGCAGCTGTTTTCAATGAAAAAGTGCTAAAAGCCCACTTTACAATACCTGCCCAGGGCCCAACGGCAGGCAGATAAAGTTAATAGCTAGATGGTGAACATAGAAAAAGCCTGGCCGTTTTCTTAGCGGAGACCAAAACAAAGCTAAGGGGAGAGTAAATATTGAGATATTTAGATTCGTAAGGTAGACAGAGGCCTGCCATTGATTTGAATCTCCTTGTGCAAAACCTGGGAAATGCAATATGATGCTTGTAAAACATGGTGAGAACTGTGTCACCACATTGTGCAGGCTCTGTTATGTAATGACTAGTTAACTAGGTTAGGAACGACCAAACATGCTGATCAACATCTCAAGCAGTGTATGGTAAATGTGCCAACCATCAAAATGGGACAGATTGTGTGTTTAATGATAGGCCAACATTTAAGTGGATAATTATTTATTAATGAAAGAATGACAAGGCTTGGCTAGCTTGCCAGCCTACAAATGTGGCCTGTTAGTGAGATTGTTTCTATCTTATCCAAGTCATAGCACAATAGTAACACTATGTGTGTATTAAAGTTACCCTCTCTAGGTATGACGGAATATTTATCAACCAATCTACGTCATCAAAAATAAAAAAGTTACTATGATTGTATATCATTTTTCACATTAACGAAAATGAAAAGAGTGTGTTGGAGGAGTTTTCTGGGAGCTTTAATGGTGTTCAGCTCATCAGTTGATCTTTCATGTATTAACATTGTGTGTCAGTTGCTCTGTAGAGGACATTTACTGCCAAAGGCCCCTCTGCCTGTAAACCTTATAAAATGCTGTCTTCCAGGGAAAAGACAGACTCGTTTAAAACCCAGTATTAACAGTGTTAGAAGTCTCATTCAGTGATCTATAATAGTGATAACCAAATGTAAAAGGTCAAAGTTCATTTTACATTCTGAATGTAGAGTGTTGTACAAACTGATGATGATAAATGTCCAAGCATCGTTGTCATAAGACACTCATAGACAGAAAAGCAATAAATAAAATGTATTTATTTATATGCAGTGATTTATTGACGGCCGACAGGAGCAGCCATGTTCAATAGTAAATAACAATGTCAATATTTACATAGACATATAATTACTGCAAATATCTATCGTTTTTAGTGTTTGAATCAAATTCTAAAGTGTGTGGTGAACCATGTGAGGAGCTAAAAAATAAAGAAAAAAAGGGAAACACAATGTGGGTCAGTTTGCTAATAATCCTTGACACCAAAGATGCTTATCCTCAGGGGTTAATGGGCTTAGTTATCGTAATTTTTGACAGTCTGTCCAACTATTATTTCCCTTGTTGGTTGTTGGAACCAACATCAACAGGAGCACCTGAAACTGCTACTGAATCCACTGCTGGGTTGATCTGTTATCCATTAACAAAAATCCTCTTGTTGAATTAACGTGTCTCACACAGCCCAGCAAACGATGACCAAGCTGAATGACGGCATACCCGAGCAACTTAAGTGTTTGCATAACTGAGAGAAAGCGCACAAGTGACGGTGGAGGTTGGCGAAGCAGATGAGTCTGACATGTAAGCCTATTTAGTTAAATTGCTAAGCTACTCCCTGAATGAAAGTACATAACAGGAGGGGGAGGGGTGACTGGAGGTCAACAGAGAACAGGTGGTGCTGAATCTTTACATCATTCATGTCTATGAATCTGAGAATCTGTATTTTCTGACCACCATGTAATTCTCTAACATCCAATAAACCTTTTGTTATAATAAATATATGAAAATTCAGCTCCAGAAGTGACTGCATACTGTGTAGTAGTACTTAACACAGCAGTCCTTCCCCCCACTAATGCATGAAGGTTTGAAGTCTCTCCTCCAACAGCCAAGCCAGTGCAAGATTAACCCGTGTCAGCCCATCCCTCTTCTTTACCTGGCTCGTCTGCCTCATCCACTCATTGTCTCTGTGGCTTGCCATCTGCTGCATGGGAAACCGCTAATGCACACCGATCCCCTGGGAGTGACGCTTCACACCTGAGGTCGGTGACTCCCAGGACACCTGCAACTGGTAAGAGGCAGCTTGTTCACATCGTATTATTGTCGCTCATGTTTCCTCTTCTTTGGTGCAGAGAGGTGTGAGCTTAATAACAGTAAGCTGCTGATAA
Organism: Anoplopoma fimbria; assembly: GCF_027596085.1. Classification (NCBI taxonomy): domain Eukaryota; kingdom Metazoa; phylum Chordata; class Actinopteri; order Perciformes; family Anoplopomatidae; genus Anoplopoma; species Anoplopoma fimbria. The sequence continues at coordinate 12,373,337 of NC_072450.1, forward strand.
CATCAGGCAATAAGTGTAAATATAGATCCACCTATTTATTACTCAGCATCCAAAAGAGAAGAATGGAGTATAGCTTCAAGAGTTTATTCCAAACGTGAGTTTAAGCTACTTCAGTGTACTTAATGAACAAAATGGGATAAAAAAAAAAAGCTGCAGTTTGTAGCAACTGTAAAGCCATTACATGTAGGATGTGATTACAGCACCCGTCAAATTCTGTGAGAGCACTCCTCTTACACTGTTGGACTCACAATGGACAGTAAAAAAAAAAAAAAAAAGGATCAAAACAGACCAGAGATATTGTCTTTTTATTTCCATGCATTTATCCTAATCACAACCTGATGCCTATATTACCCACAATGCAATGTGGCCGCCAACAGCTCGGTCACTGTAGTTGGGTGTGTTTTGCTAGTAAAGCTTGTAGTCTTCACAATCAACCGACACTGACTCAGGTGACATCACTTGGGGCAATTTATCATTCTTTGAGCCACATAAGGCTTCATACAAGTTTTTTTCTCACATCTAGAAGTTATACTCACGACCTGTAAACAGACTTCAAGATATTGGACATCATCATATTTTGCAGAATTTACATGTTGGTTGCCCAAAGTATAACTGACTACTTTAACGCATCTGCATCTCTTAATCTACAGTACGTCCTCTCCATTATGACTTGTATAGAGTTACTTTCAAACATGCAAAAACTGTAGCAAAAATGACACAAAGTAAGGTTAAGTATTTGAAGTTGTTAAGCACACAGTAAAAAATATGTTATGTGCAACCAAATTCAGAATTTAAATGATAAAGTTTTAAGGCATTAGCATTCGCAACCAGACGGGTGAGACTTGACAAACTAATCAGTGTTTCTAGTTAGTAGACTGCGGAGAGCGCACAGTAAATGTGTGGCTCCCGTCACTTTCCACTAAATGCATAAGAATAGTGTTCTAATTAAAGACATCACAGATTCCAACTTTAAGGTCTTCTGTATCTACATCTGTTTCTGTGTCAGTGAGAGAAAGTCACCTTTTTCTACTTGAAGTGTTCATCTATAGAATATGTTTTCATCACAAACAGACATGCATTTGTAACACATATGACATATGTTTTTCTTCATTCAATGATACACACAAAAAGCATGCACACACAGGATGAAGGCAGTACTCATCACTGCACATTTTACTGTGAAGATTTCCACAAAGACGGTACAAATGACTCAAAGGCTGAAGCATACACACACACACACACACACACACACACACACACACACACACACACACACACACACACACACACACACACACACACACACACACACACACACACATACACACGCACATACACACATTGTTATTTCAGCTGGCAGAGATGGTGTATCTGGCAGAGTGAGAAAGTGCTTACGAATCTGGGAAAGGTATCGGGTTAGACACGCTAACGCCTTTTGTGTGAGACACTAACACTTTGATGGTTGTCAAACTTCGCCCGGCCAAAAATTTGGATTTCCTTGTTTTTGCAGTTGCTTAATCAGAATATTTAAGTTTAATCATACAGACCTCAGCGTTAAGAGAAAATAAAGTCCTATAAAGTATTCCTTTATTTTAATGACCTCCTTTTACCTATAGAGGAAGCAAAAAGTTCAAAAGGACGCGTGAGAGATCTATATATCAAATTGTCTACTCTGATACTTCAAAAGAAATGTGTACGCGTTATTAAATCTTTCAAGACAACTACAAACCCATTTGTGTACGGTGTATCTTACACCACATTTTATGAAAGACAAGATACGGTATTAAGCTAATGCCTCCACTGTATTTAAAACCAGTTAAATAATTTAAGTTAGCTTCTTATTTTTAAATCTATGTGCACCAAACTTAAGATTAACAAAAATAAATGTTCATCTTATAGAGGAAAACATTACAGCAAGGGTGTTATCCAATGCTTAAAGGTGAGCTTTAATTCTAAGATGTGAAGCTGATGTCATTCAAATATTGGCAAAACTACAAAAACTCTCTTCCTAACACCCAGTTTATCAGCTGGGGTTGATAATTGAAATTTAATGGCGAGTTTAGTTTGTAAATACTACAACTCATCAAGTATACTACTGAGTATTTGGTTAAACAGTCTTGTTGTATTTTACAGAATTTTCTTAAAGTGTTTTTTTTTGTTTTCATGAATTGGTCAATAGCTTCTGGTCATGAGAGCACTGTTAGTAGACTCTTCATGACCCCACGCACAGGAATGTGCCCTCAAAGGTGAAACCCAAAGTTAAATGTTGGTTTAAGATATAAAAGAACATTTAAAAAATCTATAAATCAAAGCTTTTTATTTTATTTTAATTAACTGAACAGATGAAAGAAGGTAACTTATAACTGTGTTGGATGCAAAGTTGCAGTACTTATATGAGCAAAGCCTGAGGGTTAAAATCAGTTAGGAATCCTAACATTGTTGCATACAGCCACACTCGTCTGTGATTCAGAGGTGGAGGAATTTCAATACAGTGTGTTACTTTCAAGGCATGTTGGCAGTAGAATGGCAACAAGACCTCTCTATGTCTGACTAAGTAGTCCGGGTGTTTTCCTGTTAGATCTGTGAAAGCTCCACAGAACAAACACGAAAAAAGTTCATCAATATTTGTTAGATTAAAAGAAAAGTTTGACATTCTGGAAATTACATGAGAGATGAGAAATCTGATACTGTACAGTAGGTTTGAAGCTGGAGCCAGTTAGCTTAGCTTAGCACAAAGACTGGAATCGGGGAAACAGCTAGTATGGCTCTAAAATCCACAAATCTGCACCTCTAAATGTCACAAATTGTGTAAATATAAAAGAATATATATAAATATGTAAATTGTTAAGTTACAGTGTTTCCTACTGAGAAAAACTCGTTAGAATAGGCTACTTTTGCGTCAACAAAAATGAAAATCCCTTGTGATTATTTGCACATGTTGGTTATATTGTCCAGAGGGCATTTTCATATCAAGGACCCCTTAACTGGCAAAACAAAGACCCACATTCTAAAAGTTTTGTCCCAGGTCTCCCCATCTGATTGAAGTCTTTCATCTTAGATGTTTATAACAGAAAGTGTATGAAACTAATGACCAAAGTAGTCATACATTTTGTTATTGTGTTACTTATGGATGGACTTATATTGACAATGAATAATTCACCTTTGTTTGAGAACCACTGGTCTATGGCATTTTTAACTCTGCAGGCAGGAGTGACAGACGCTTTTACCCGAGGCACAATATGCATTTCACTGTAATGCTCTTGCAACAGATTGCTTATTTGAACACATAACTAAATAACTGATCACTTGAATTTCCCAAAACGTCAAACTACTCCTTTAAGGAATGTGATGAGACGGCATGAGAGTTTATCTTTTGCTCTGTTAAGCATAACAAAATCCAAATCATGTTCTCTTCAACTTGGGTCCAAGGACACAGGCTACAGGTTTACTCAACAAAGTATGTGGATTATGCTCACATCTGAGATTTGCACATTTATTTTCACTGTCTTCAAAGTGAAGGTGGGTGCAAACTTTCCCACAAAGAAAAATAATCAGACTTTGGATTCAGCACTTCATTCCCGCTGAATGTGTGTGTGTGTGTGTGTGTGTGTGTGTGTGTGTGTGTGTGTGTGTGTGTGTGTGTGTGTGTGTGTGTGTGTGTGTGTGTGTGTGTGTGTGTGTGTGTGTGTGTGTGTGTGTGTGTGTGTGTGTGTGTGTAGTGACTATGCCATCACACATGCATGTATACACTCGTTGATAAGCAGACCCAGGTGTTTGGTGTTTTTATTGAGATCACAGGACCTTTAAAGACACCACTTTTACTGTGACTGTACAGGTGTGACTGATCATTCCACGCATGAAAAGAGACAGCAGTCAAACAAGAACTGCTCTGTGTTGGAAAACATCCTCACATCATTGGTGATCTGCAGAGCCTTTGTGTCTCCATGTAGTCAACACTTAATTATTCCGAGAGTTGTTGGAATTAAGGTTTTATTTATGGTTTGTGTTTGAACAATGATCACATAATCATTCAGTTATTAAGATTCTCCCCATGCATATCATCCATTTCTGTTTTCTTCCCTGTCTTCAAACAGTTTTGTGCAAACACTCCAGCAGTGAATACCAACCACACTTTGCTTACAGCAAAGTCTGAGAAGTAACTGGAAGGTTTGTGTCTGTGTCTTTACAGCATAATTGACATAATTGCACAATTTCTGATTCAAATATCAGTCTGGTCTGGCTTAACCAGCCCTCTGCCACCACACATACAATAGACAACAATGAATGGCGCCTGCCACTGGAGCAGGATTTGGTAATTGTGAGCAGGAGCTGATTTTCCATAACCACAGGGGCACAGTGACAGAGCGATCCAATAAAAGTCAGACACCAGACTACCGAAGCATTTTCTATCAAGGGATGAGGAAGGGGCTATCTATGAAACCATGTTTTGGCCAGACGCCAACCTACGGGACTGAAAAGTAAAGCCAATGAGGAAGTGTCTTAAACTTGCATGACTGTATAGAAGTCTATGAGAAAAAGACTCTACTTCTTCCTTGATTTATTTCTTCAGTAAACATTGTAAAGATGAGTTTATGGACTCATTCGCCAGTTTCAAGTCCTCTTCAATACAAAATGATGTCCATTTTGTAAATGATGGTCCCATTAGAAATAAAACAGAGCATAAAGCGGGTCATGATTTAGGGAGTGGCTAACTTGTGTTGACAGAGTTTTTGTCTTATAACTTTCACCCTGTCACAGTGCGTTTTTAGTTCATGAAAGTTAATTGAAACCTTTTGTTGTCCAGTTATTCTTAACTCCACCCTCTCATGTCACTTCTGGTTGACAAAAAACAAGATGGCGACGACCAAAAACCAAGATGGTGAGGGTCAAATGCCGAACTCGATGGCTTCAAAGCGCCAGTTCACAAACCAATGGCTGAAGTCAAGGCAACTATGTTCTCAGTCTATGGTTTTGAAGGAGCAGGATAATGTAGTGACCAGTCTTTTACACTCAACTACAATGTAATGTCTTTAAAATCCAAGTAGGATGTAACTTTATTATAAATCTACAATATCATTTTGGGGAATTTATTGACTCAAACGTCTGACCTGGTTCAATCTTGGATCAGGCATAATTTGAGCCACAATTTAGTCTTATTGAAACAGCTGACTTTTGATTGAGATATCTGGCAACTCTGTTATGCGATACTTTGAGTACTTTACTTTAGCTAAACGCTAACGTCAGCATGCTATGAAATTCAGAAAAACATTGCTGACGTGCAGATGTTTAGTAGGTAACGTATTCCATGTCCCCTTCTTAGTTCAGTATGTTAGCAAGTTTAACAACTGAGCAAATCCTTCTGGCTGACTCACACATCTGCGTTTTTTAAGATCAAGAAAAAAACAGATCAGCGTGTTCTTTGAGTGTGTGTGCGTGTATTCACCACATGATGCTACTTTCCTTTGAAGCTTGATTAAAGTCCTCGCCTTGTCAAGAGCAGTATTATGTACTGTGACCAGGTAATCTCACTTGAAAGTCAAAGGACTAGAGACATACAAAAGAGTTGCACAGTGTCTTAACTCAGAGTTTAATATCCTACTCACTCTTTCAATGTTGTTCATCTGGATGATTGGAGCTGTCTCATCCTGAGCTTTATGGGGGGAGAGGGGTCGTGGGGGTGGAAGGCTACATTCATTCAGCCCACTAGTCTCCCCGTAGCTCTTTAGGGTCGCGATGACTCACTCGGGCCACAGACGTCATCTTATTCAGAGCAGGTGCCTTCGTATTGCCACAGCTGCATGACACTTAGAGAGAGAGAGATAGAGAGAGAGAGAGAGAGTGTGAAGACCGACAGATTGAATTTGCAAAAAAAAAAGGAAGACGACAGAGAAACAAAGGGGACGTTCAGCCTCATATCTTGCAAATATATCTTCTTTAGGTCATTTAGGTTGTGGATTATTGCTTCTTGAACAATGTAAGAAACACACTGTGTATGTTTGTGAAAGATCAGATCCAGCTGATGACGAACAAGCTATTGTGCCACAAAGCACAAAGGACATCATGCAGCACAACATGATTACGACAGCGGGTGACTGTCAGCTAAGAGGGGTTTGGCGGATTTCTGAGGCTGGATGGAGCACACATTATTCGTGCCAAGGGTCAGTCTGGGACACATATCAGCAGAAGCAGAAGGTCAATGTTTTGGATCTGAGTCAAAATTTCATATTGGCATTAGTTCAGCTGAAGACAGTGAATGGTAACCTCGGGACAACAGTTTAAAAAGACATGCTTTGACACAATATTATTACATGGATTCATGTGCATATGTCATGCATCATTTAAATAACACTGTAGATTCCTGGAAAAGTTAGAAAACCTAAAGTAAAAATGATATAAGCTTTGGAAAGTGGTCAGGAATACAAAATAAAGATGCAATAATCAATATTTTTATATTAATAATTCATGGTAGTGACAAATCCACAGAATATTATCACAGGACTCTGTCGTTCCCCTCAGCTCTACAGAACAAAACATTGTTTTTGTTTTCACAATTTTACCGTTTTGGTTTACTCTCATCAGCCTAGTTTCCAGTTTACCATTTCAAAAGCTTTAAAAACCACCGGTACACTTTCTGTTAAGAACCAAACAATAGTGTTACCGAGTTAGCAACTAGCTAGTGAACAAAGAGTTGGATATTCCTCACCAAAACAGAGCAAAAAGGAGAGTGAATATTAACTTTGTATTCATCAGGTGTACAAAAACACAACTCCAAATGAATGATTGAGCTCACCATACATTATCAACTCCAAGGTGATAATTAGAAAGTGTTTTGTGCACAGAATATAGTTCCCAGTTAAATCAGATGTGCAGTGTTATATAATTTAACCTGTCACACCAAAATGTACTTTGGGTATCCTTAAAATGCTGATAGCTATGTCATGTCTGACATTTGCTTTGTAGAATTCAAACGATGGTTAAAATGGCATTAAAAAATGAACTCCCACACAACACAATCTGTGTTAAGTATTCGTCATTATCGACATTACACACTTAAAGCTGGAGAGCCCTGGGAGCAGGATCAAGAGGAAAGGAGAAAGCTTATCCACCCTTCATAATATTTGTCTCCACGTGTCCTCTCAGGGAAAAGGCACTGTGTATATTTGTTACTCCTTGGACCAACAGCAATGGGCTTTACTGTACAGAACCAGTCTACTGTGCTCACTTCCCTCTGCTCTGGTCTCTCTCTCGGGATGGGTAAGGGTTCCCATGTGTCCTGCCACTCAGCTAATTGAGGCCTGGTGAAGGCAAGTTGCCATGGAGGAGACTCCCACATATGGGATGCTACTTATAGTCTCGCTCTTTTGGGAACACTAGTAAGTTCATGATGAACATTTTAATTTATATTTTGCGCAAAGAAGAACAGTAGAAACTCTCCCTTTCTTGTCTGAATTATTTCTTCACATTAATCACATTTTTCTAAAAGCATAGACAAAGGCATATATGAACTTATATGCAACTCTTTGTTTGGAGACATGATTGATATTCAAAATCATTATCTGATCATATTGCATCCAACAATTTCACTTCCACACAGCGATTAGCCCGGTGTGGAGGCAAGGAGTAAGCAGCTCTTTTTCTTTCTTTACTAAACTACTTCTGTCACTTTTCTTTTTTCCCTGCACTAGATAGGGCACTGAATGTCCTATCTAATGCAGATTATATGAAGAATACGCATGTTCCACATATTTAAACAATCATTGCATCTTGTTCCTCTCCATGACGGCAGACTTTCCCCATCACCTTCAGGTGTGGCTGATTGAAACAGTTACACACACCTGGCCCTTAAGCACAGTGGTGAGCTAAATGCTAATGTCAGCATGTTAACATGCTCATAATGATGACAAGCTGATGGTTAGCAGCTATGTTTACAACGTCCACCATCTTAGTTTAACATTTTAGCATGCTAAGGCTTGTTAAAGGAGTAGCTCAGATTTTTTAAAGTTCGTCCGGAAAGGTGTAAATATTCTAAAGATAGCGTACACTTCAAGTGATATAGATGTTTTTTAGGTGGGCTTTTCCTTTAGGTGGCTAAAATGCGTTTTGCTGCTGCCTTGGTCAGCAACGGCTTGACGACTGCTATCCTCTAAACAGGAAAACAGCCGAGGCTGATGAGAAGATAGTGTTTGTTTTACAGACTTTGGGTCATAAACCTGACCAAAATATTTTGACCTGATTCACCTAATGTCACAGCAATCCATCCAATAGTTTCAAGCCATTTCATTCAACCATAAATGTCAACCTCACAGTGGCCCTAGAGGGAAAGTCAGGGGAACATAACATCATAGTGGTTTATCATCTGTGCACCATGAATGTCTGTACAAAATTGCATGCCAATTTATCCAATAGTTGTTGAGATATTTCAGTTAAACCAAAGTATTTCATTTCATAAAAAGCCACTCTGCTCGCGACGCTAAAAAAAACACCAGTCAAAAACGATTTGTCTTACGTACTTTATTTTACCTTAATTTGAGCAGCACATGAAGCAACATGTAATGCATTGATCAACACATTTTGTGACGTCTTATTTTAAATAACGTTCTGTCACGTCACGTCCTCCCAGTATGTGTTGCACAGTGTGTACTGAACACTGTGTCAGCCATAAGAATAAGTTGTGAGAGACGCACTGATGAGCTCAGTGGAATCAGTGGCATCTCATGCGTACTATCTCATGTGAGTATTTTTTCAGTGAGTCGTCACTGCTCGTCCTCCAGATTTTACAAGAGATGGAATAATTCTCTGTACTTTACATGCAGAGTGGGAGCCTGTTGCTGGAACCGACCAAGACGAGTCACCCGGGAGACAGTGGTGAGCTCATGCACAGCAGGAGGACGTAGAGATGGAGATGACAACAGAGACCTCTTAAGCAGAAAATTAAGAAAATATGTAAGCAAAAATAAATAAAAGCAGACATGGTCGTATTTTGACAATTGATGATGTTTGTGTGTGTCTAACTTTATCCAATTTCCAAATTCAATTTGATGCTGGACCAGGCAACCTTGTCAGAGGCACTTGGTATGATCCAGCACATCAGCCACTGTTATCTAGTCATCCCTATATTCTGGACAATGTGCATTAAACAGAGAAATTGCTGTTACCTTGGCAACCATTTGAAAACACAACATCTGGACAATGTCATGATTTCATTTCATTATCGTAATGAGAACAGTTTTGACGTGGGCAATGGAAATCCATAAACCAGCATTATGGATTGGTCTGTAGGCTTTGTTCTCTTTTCTTTTTAGTCAAAGAATCAAAGTAGCAATGTCGAGGACTTTGTTAACAATAGCCTGTTGTGTTTACAGTTTATTTGGCCCTCCCCGTCATTTGGTTGCAGTTACTTAAACAGGATACAAACACAAGGCACACACAGGAGACGACAGAACGCACGTCTGGTGTCAATTTTGAGAAATAAAGCCATCATTTTCTCCCTTGGATGAATGCTATTGTTCCGCGCCAAGTGAAAGAACATTTAATTAAGCCGTATCAAAAGGACACGCTGTCACGTTTAGCTTCACACTGCAACGTAGCGGTGTAAAATCTTTTACATGAGGGAAAACTGATTTGTGAATGAGCAGATTAAATTGAATTTGTTACTCTTTTCCTGCTAATCTCACAATGTTCACTCGGTGTCACAGCTCCAACCAAAGGCATTGTATTTGTGACAGCTGTGATAAACAGAGAGGAGTAAAATTCATGTGTGTGAGAATCCAGCCTTTTTCCACATATTTCCTTTGTTCTCATGCAACTGACTGACATTTTCTCTGTGCTTTCAGCAAGTTACATCCATAGCTCTGTCAGTGAAATTCAACCCAGACTGATTTCAAAAAACCTGCTGGCTTGTGCTTTAGTGTTTTCACCACACAGGGTCAACCAGTGCAACATCTGCACTTCAGGAGAAAATTACCTTGACGCTCACGTGTCTTCTTTTGTCCCCAAATAACTTTTGATCAAGTTGACTAGTTCCCGTTAGACCTCAGATAAAAGGTGAAACAATGGGTCTACTGAAATGGCTTCTAGTAAATACGGCGAGAGAGGGAATGAAAATACTGCAGACAAACGGGAGAAGGTAATTTTGTCTGGCTCCAAAACATCAAAACCTCCCTCATCCACCTCCCTCTTTAATCAGTATGTAATCAGTGCAAGAAACAGGTGGAGTAAAGCTTCTTTGTGTTTCTGACTCAACAACCTTTTATTGTTCACTTGAATATTTACAGTAATGTTTCTGTTATGTCTTAGCCTTGAAAGACAACAAAAGGAAAGGACTGTGTTTTGAGTTAACTAAAAGCCTACAAAACTGAAAAGTTGATCACATGATCTAACTGAAGATTATAGACATTTTTTGTAATCAATAACTCCATCCCCGCACACTGTGCACCCATACATCAGCCAATCTCTATCTTGTCAAGAAATTCCCTTATTCTGCAGAGCCAACACACTTGCAAACATGCCCCGTTACAACTAACAAATTAAAACATTAACCCACTTTTATGTTCTTATTTTCACAATGTGAACTGTGTTTTTTTGTTAATAACGGTATGTTCATTGCAGAGGAAAACAGAGGCCAGGTGAAATGAATCCCTGCATTGCATAATATAGAGGATGATACCCATGAGAGCTGAGTGATTGAACTCAGAATATGTTTTTTTTATTTAGTGTTTTCATGAGGTCATATATGTGCTTATCTACAGCTTGATTATGGAGAAAGATGAAGAAAGAAAAAAAAAAAAAACTGACCTGAGCCTGCAATCTGACAACTTTGAACTATACAATGATCTACAGTTTTGTGTTTATTTTGCATGACGAAGCTGAAAAATTAGCTATCCTTAATTTCTTTGGCTCACGTCATAAGATCTTTCTTAAGATGTACTAGAAAATTCAAAGATCCAAAGCTACAACCAAACAACTCTTTTCGTGGTTGGGAAGCTGAACATTTTTTTAGACATGCTAGTATTGTGGCTCTAGGAATGGCAATGTTTGTCCAAACCCTTGGATGAATATATCTCAATATATACTGAATGGACTGCTATGAAATACTTACTTTGGTTTATGACCAAATTCCTGCAAAACTTGAGACATTTCCATCAGTCATTAAGCAAAAAACACACTAAACCATGGTAAACATCATGGTAAACATTATACCTGTTATAAATCAGCATTTAGCAATTGCAATTGTGAGAATTTGAACCTGCTGATGATAGTATTTAGCTCAAAGCACTGTTGTGAACTATAACCTCACAGCGCTGCTTGCATGGCTGTAGACTTGGTTTATTTAATTATTTATTTAAGTATGTTCAAATTCAACTACAGTATTTTGCAATACAGAGTACACAAAGTATATTTTAAGGTATACAAAGGTAATACCACCTGCATTGCATCTTGTATTAACATTTTAAGGAAAATGTTCATGTTGAACATATTCAATGCTCACAGTCATTGGTTTTAAAATATCTAAATATTGAGAAGTGAAAAAAATGAAAGTAACAGATTACTTTGGTTAAAAAATGCAGTTAAAATGAATGTAAAGACCAAATACCGCTATACCTTTGAACACATTTACAGCTCCAACAGTCAGAAAAAAAAAGGTTTTCAGTAGAGAAGAAAAATACATGTACAGTAGTTCACAAAACAGAAAACAGACAACATAATAATTTCACAGGCGAATGTCAAAATTAGCTCCAACAATCAGGACACGAGGGACATTAAGGCGATGCAGAAGACGGGATCAGCAAGTCCCATCAATCATTCATGACAGCAGGCAGGACTCTGGCAGCGTGATGGATGACAGCGGTGAAATGAGACAGAGAGGAATGCACCATACGTCCAGCTTGTCACACTATTCTGCCACACATCAGTGCCTCAACCACTTCATGATCAACGTCAGCAAGGACCGCTCCAAACAGCGCCGCCTATTCATGAAGACGGTGCAATCAAACGTTGGAGGAGAAATTAATGATGGCTGTCTTGTCCTCGCATCATAAGCACCCAACAACTCCACTATTTCATGAATCATCGAGCTCCTGTTTGGACTGAAAACAAAAAAGCAGCTGTCCAAACACAATAATCCTTAAAACAACAAATCGCCTTGCTTTTGATTCAGTACTTTGAATTTTAAGTATGTGCTGTGGGATAATTATGTCAAACATGCACGCACATGTAGGGCCAAACTGAACGGTTTACTTCCATGTGATCATGTGAATGTCTGTCACTAAGTTGTCAGTATGGAAAAGTGCTGGAGGTAATGAGAGGGTCTAGATTGTTACTGTTAATATGAAATCTCCCTGTTAAATTTAGTATGAAATTAATGGAAAACATCGTTTTTTTCCTCCTCATCATCTCCATTTGATTAAATTGCAGACACAACTGCAGCTGCAGCTGCAGTCACACGAGGACGGCATTAACATTCGGAGGCTTTGTAAAAGCAGAAGCAGTCAACATTGTCAAAATTACCAGGTGGTGATAATTGTGCATGGAGACCAAAATAGTTAGCTTTAAGCAGGATGCTTGTCACTGAAAGCAGCTGTGGGGAAAAACAAGTCAAAGGCAGACATCCTAGGGTGTGCTGTGTCGCCAGCAGCCCAATAAACTGACCACAGTGTTTGACATGCTGTTCAACACGCTGTTAAAGTCGTCATGCTCCAGCACGCAAGTGGTATGAAAAGCTATTGCTCTGTATCCACTCAATCCTCTGTAGGTTTACTGAAGTTCTCACTTTCTCACTCTATTTCTAAAATACAAGGTCGTCAGGAATAGCTGACCCCTTATGAATGACTGAAACTAGAAGGAGAGTAATATGAGTCTATTTCACAGAAATAGATCCTTGGTAAAGTTCCTTTCACAATCCTTTGAGAAAATGTGTCAAATAAACAATATCAAATGTATGCAAGAATATAAAAGTGCTGTTTATGGGTAATGGAAATCATGAATGTCCTGACAAGTCAGAGCAATCAGAAAGGGATTATGCCTCAGATGTCAGTGGTCATAATTAGAAATTAGCTGTTGGATGGGTCATCATTTTTGCAAAAGAAAGATATTTCATAAAAACTAGATATCTATAAGGTGAATAATTCTACTCTTGAAATTGTTAAAAACAATGATGATTTGTTGAACAATTGAAATGGAAGCAGGTCATGTTTTTAGAAATGCTAGCAGCGTGTTGGTTGTTGTTTCCTTCAAATAACCAACGATCTTTCCTCTAGGAGACCACTGTTCATTCCCCACGTGAAACGAGAAGTCATGTTGATTTTTTTTTCCACGTAACTTTCCTAATATAGTTTCGGCACTTCTGTGGTTATTTTAACCCAAATGACGATATTTTCCTAAACATAAAAAAGCTGTTTTGTTACCCTAACCTTATTAAATATTTCACAATCTTTTCCTAAACATAACCAAGTAGTTTTCTTGGCTAAAACCTAACTGAGTAGTTTCCTGTGAAGATGGAAGTTTTTAAAAAAAAAAGATTGTCTGCATGTAAAAAGACGAAATTGACAGGTGTTGCTTGCTTTTGTAGAAAAAAAGCATTACAAATGTGGAGTAACTTTTAAGTAAGATATTGCATGAACCGTTGTATGAGGATATGTTGACCTGCTAAACATTAGCATGTTAGCATAGGCATGTTAAGCATGTTAGCATACTGATGTTAGCATTTAGCTCAAAGAGCAGCTGAGTAAAGCCTCACAGATCTACTAGCATGGCTTTAGACGCCAAGTCTTGCTTATATATACTGAATTATCTAAGTTTCCAACAAGTCATACAAAATATGTTGTTTGTACCTGCACTTTATAACAAGACATAGAGGAGTTTCAGTATTGATTAGTTTAAAACCAAATAATTCAGAGAAGTTGATGATTATTATATACATCCTTCTCCTATCAACCATGTGGCTGCTAGTATTTAACTGCATTCCTTACTTTTTACAGCAGTTTCAGCTCCAGTCTCTTTTGGTAGGTCAAAATGTTCAGCGACAATGTGTTTATAGTGCATTCCTGTCAGGGATGTGTGACCACCTGTCAAAAGGACATTTATAAATGATTGCTCATTATGTTTGAGGATACATGGTTTTGACCTCTTTAATAAAAGAAATGACCAAAAAAAGTGTTTGGGCTCTACTTTTATCAGTTAAAGTAAGTTTTGGGCTGAACATCCTTAAATAAATAATATCCAAAGTGCTGCAGGCCAGAATAAACATACAGCATATCATTAAATTCAAAGAAGACCTTTTTCTTAACCCAAATAGACTGGTGGCTAGACAATCATGACGGCTCATTGTATTCAAACAGTAATTATGTCCTTAAAATACAGTATTTTTCTTCCAGCAAAGAAACACAGCCCTGTCTTCCTTCTCCCCCTACAGCTCACTTCCACCACTATGAACACATTTTAGGATTTCTATTTCAGATGCAATATGCAGGCTGTAAAGTTGTTATCGTCTCGACAACCGTGAACTTATGTATCCAGTCCTTCTTTAAAGCATACATTCACTTTTTGATGTTTTTGTTGATTCTGATGACATTTAGAAAAATATCTTGTTTTTAAACCTGTCATGTCATTTAACTAAATGGAGCTGCAGACAATCAGTAGATTCCCTCCAGATGAAACAGGTGTGCTGACTTAAAAAATCCTCCTTATGCAGTTGTTTTGTTGACAGCGGCATGGTCTATTGCATTAGGCACACAGGAGGTTGTCTTCTATTAATAGTTTCAGTGTCTGGGTAGTAGTTCAGTTTTGGTCAGACATGACTCAGTCATCTAGCTCATTTAATTGCCAGACAGTCCATAAAATCTCTGTACCAAAACTGCAATGAAAACATCATGTGGTTCTTAGTGTAGAACAGAAATAAAACAATTAACAACATTCCATTTCGCACTTTAACCCAGGGCAAGGCAATAATTCAATATTTTCACTCAAATTGTTATACATATTTATGTAAATTGTCCACGCATTTTGTATTAAACTGTGAGAAAATCTGATATTTTAGTTATTATTTAACTAGTGTGAGGTTTGTCTGGTGTAATACACAACAATGGAACACACTTGATCACTGATCACCAGTTATTTTTAATTGTATTCCTTCTATTTTAGCATTTGATTTGACTTTTATTATTACACACTTTTCAAATAATTGGTTGTTCTAGCTTCTGTGTCAAGAACGTCAATGTAGATGGCAGCCTCAGTGTCTTCATTTCTAAATTTACTCTGGCATGGTCTGCCACCTGCTGGCTCTTTTGTACTAAACTTTTAAGGAGATAGCTTTGGATTGTGATCTCATTGAATTACGTTTATTGAATCTACATTACAAATGTGGCCTGGGTACAAAGCATGTTGGCCTCTATGTGTCTGTCTTTATTGGTCTCCCACCCTGGCGTTGACCCAGGATAAGACAGTGCCAGGCTCCATGTCCTAAAATCAAAGCTTTCCACTCAGTAGGCTTGATAACAGTTTGACAAACCCTCTGTGTGTGATGGCCATAGAACACTAACAAATATACTACAGGCCATGGTCAAGCCCTACACCCCCGCCGGACCACTTCGCTCTGCTGCCTTGAGGCGATTGGTTGCCCCGTAGGTCAGAGGTCCCTGCGGCCGATCCACCCGGTCACAGCTTTTTTCTGTCCTGGCCCCACAGTGGTGGAATGAACTCCCCACTGACGTCAGGACAGCAGAGTCGCTGCCCATCTTTTGGCGCAGGCTGAAAACTCACCTCTTCATGAAGTAATACCCTGAGCCTTCCTCGTAGCACTTATTGTATTTGTATTAGTTTGTTTCTGCACTGTACTTTTGCTCTGGTTTATGCTCTTAGATGCTTGTTTAAGAAAGGAGATGCACTTATGACTTCTAGTGACTAGTAGTTCTCTTGAATACCTATGTTGAATACACTTATTGTAAGTCGCTTTGGATAAAAGCGTCTGCTAAATGACTGTAATGTAATGTAATGTAATGTAATAGATACAAAACAAACTAAGTAAATAATTATGAAATTGTAATTATGCAGTTACAGTCATGATTGTATTCTGCTGCATAGTATTTTTTATATAGCTTTGAGCTTTGGAAGTATGTCAAACGTATCAAATCTATGTACTTATTTGGTTAAAAATAGAAAAAAGTTATTAATATTATATCACGGTTGAAGAATCTAAAATATAAAACATATTCTGGTTTGTTGAGCATTTGTTTGTTTACCACATAATTCCATATGTGTTCCTTCATAGTTTGGATGTCTTCAATATTAATCTACAATGTAGAAAAAAATGAAAAAAAAATAAAGAAAAACCATTGAATGAGAAGGTGTGTCCAAACTTTTGACTGGTACTGTACATAACATATTAAGACATTTTAAATTTCTTTAAAAAATGTACAATTTGTTATTATCACATTGCCACGTATTTACATGATGTATTATTTACAGTACCAGTCAAAAGTTTGGACACAACTTCTCATTCAACTACTTTGAAGAATCTAAAATACAAAACATATTCTGGTTTGTTGAGCATTTGTTTGTTTACCACATAATTCCATATGTGTTCCTTCATAGTTTGGATGTCTTCAATATTAATCTACAATGTAGAAAAAAATAAAAATAAAAATAAAGAAAAACCATTGAATGAGAAGGTGTGTCCAAACTTTTGACTGGTACTGTACATAACATATTAAGACATTCCATATGTGTTCCTTCATAGTTTGGATGTCTTCCAAAATAAATAAATAAATAAATAAATAAATAAATAAATAAATAAATAAATAAATAAATAAATAAATAAATAAATAAATAAATAAACATTGAATGAGAAGGTGTGTCCAAACTTTTGACTGGTACTGTATGTAAAGGATTTGAATGAATTATCCTCCATCCTCAGTCTTTATTATTGTGCACCAGTCGCTTCTGCGCATGCGCAGTACAATATGAGAGAGACGGAATGTTCTGGTTCTCGCTCGGAAGTCTCGCGTGTATTTGGCAGCCTCAGACATAGGCGCAACGAAACAGCGACTGGAGCTACGAGAAGGGAACCGACGGCCCTTTGGCTGAGCTGAACTATTTGGATTTCGGGCGAAAGAAGCGGCTATCAATAAAATGACCAGTGGGTATCGACGTATATTATGATTGTAAGGCACTCGTGCACTTTGTTGGCCTTGTGTGTAGTCTGTGCGCGTTGTTTACACCGACTATTAGCCACCGCCGACCTCGGGTTACGTCTATCCACGGGATGCGTGGCAGTGTCGTCACGTTGGTTTTTGTAAAAACACGTGTTGTTTTTGCAGGGGGTGAAATGAGTAGATGGGATGGTGTTTACTGCGCGTTTCAAAAGGCTTTTTAACGCCATGTGACGTGCGGTGAAGGTTTGTCAACAACGATGTGCCAATGGGTCGATCACTGTCCAGCTGTTAGTCTGGGCCCGCGCTTTAAATCAACACTTAACTCGGATATGTGTGTATCAATGCGGCCTGTTGACGAAAGAATGAACGTTTTGTTTTATTTGAGGCATCTTGACTTCATTGCTGTGCTTTGATTGTTAGTGGTGGACGTACTGCGGCGGAGGAGGCTGAGCGGCTCTCTAGCGCCCCCCTGCCACGTCGGCTGCTTTTTGTTTTTGCACCATTTTTGGATTTCTGCCACCATACAGTCTTGTAATGTGAACTGACCTTGTGTCACTTTAAATCTTGTCTTGAGAGACAGTTACAAAATGTACAGCACCAGTCAAAAGTTTGGACCCACCTTCTCATTCAATGGTTTTTCTTTATTAATGTAAATAATACATCATGTAAATACGTGGCAATGTGATAATAACAAATTGTACATTTTTTTAAAAAGAAATTTAAAATGTCTTAATATGTTATGTACAGTACCAGTCAAAAGTTTGGACACGCCTTCTCATTCAATGGTTTTTCTTTATTTATTTATTTATTTTTTTTCTACATTGTAGATTAATATTGAAGACATCCAAACTATGAAGGAACACATATGGAATTATGTGGTAAACAAACAAATGCTCAACAAACCAGAATATGTTTTATATTTTAGATTCTTCAAAGTAGTTGACTCAGAAGTTGTGTCCAAACTTTTGACTGGTACTGTATATTTAAAGTTGTGAATTTGTTGTGGACGTGTTTTAAAGGTGTAGCTCACATTCCCCGATGAGTTGCTCATTTAAATGCAGTTTGTTCTGTTAATTGTTTTTGTTTTTTTTCCTTTTTGTCTGTCATGCAGGAGGAAACCAACGTGAGCTTGCACGTCTGAAGGCTGCTAAAAAAAACAATGATCACGGCAAAGGGAAGAGGGGCGATGATGGACTGTCTGCTGCTGCTCGGAAGCAGAGGTACGCAGAGCTCTGCACGAGAATAAAGACATGGGATGTACACCAAAAAACTTGAGCAGGAGATTTTTGCAGCATCAAAACAAATTGTGTTTTTATCATGACTTGAATTTAGGGCTCTCTGGACTATTCCACTCCTGGGTCTCTCATGCAGTTGCGCTTTTTTTGTCAGATAGAAACACATTCTTGAAACCCCTCATAATACAGCTATACATTATCTATATAACTCTGGATTTTACCAGTGCTGCAAGAATCTACTTTACAGTACATATTTGGTTAAAAAGAAAAAAAAAAAAGCAAGGCAAGTTGTTTTGCTGGAGAATCTAATCCAGCTAAATAAAACCAGATTTTTAAACCTGTGTTCTTCAAAGCAGGGACATATTGGGTGCGTCTATGTGTGTTTTTAAAGTACTGAGTCTGTTCTCCCTCTCTTTAAATTTCCCTTTCTCCCCAAGGGATGCCGAGATAATGCAAGAGAAGCAGAAAAAGGCGGGTGGAGGGGGGAAAGAAGAAACCAAGGGGAAAGAAGACGCCAAGTAAAGGATGAAGTCGGAGACAAATTCAACTCAGCGCTTCAATAACATCCCATTTTCAGCATTCTTCCTGATATTTATAAGAATGGTCATTTTTGTCTAGCCTCAAGAATCTAGGATCCCATATTCTTCCCTATGGCAAATGACATTGCTTGTTGGATTTGTTATTTTTACTTTTGTCTGAGCAAGTTAACGGTTGTCCCACGTTGGTGCTGCATGCATGGAAGCATCAGTGGTGTGTAAGCAGCAGGAGAAAGAACAATTCTGGACACAAGCACCTACTTAACAGTTGTGTATTTTTGTACAAAAATGTCCCCTGCTGGTTTCAAATAAAGTGTATCTTTTTAGTTCATGCTTGCTTGAGTTATTATGAACGTTGAAGACAGCTTGTGTAAAATTATTTTCCCATGATCTGTAATTCTGCAATCAAGGGTTGACGTTTACTTCTTAATTTTGTAGCATCTTTTTTGATGGCGCCACATTGACATGCAACTCACAGAATCCTAATTTGGCATTTAGCTGATAAGGAATCATCAACGCATTCAACAATCTGACAAAAGAGCCAATTAACTTACAGATAGACAATAATTTGTCTGTTTTATTATGAACCGTCTTTGGTGTCAGGCTCTGCGATGTGTGCATCCCAGAAAAATTGTACAGTGGCCATTATGGGCACAGTACTAAGTAGAAAAATGAATGCAAAACTAATTTAGCACACAAGAAGATATTCATCCCATATCATAGTCAAGAGGGCAACGAGACACGTTGCACAGTTAACCAGCCCATCAAAGTTTAGTCTCCTGAGAGGAAACTGCCTTCAAGAACTCTGAAATAGTTTTTTTGACAGGTGGCAAACAACAGGACATAATCACATTCAATAGATTTCCCTACAAAGTTCATTTATCATTGTACAACAGGGTTGCACAACCAAAAATTCCATTGATAATCCCATTTTGCTACATAAGATAAAACGCAAAATAAAAAATATTAGTAGTAAACAATAGCTCTTATCAAAGGCCCTGTTTCCCATAAATAACACACGATATAGCATCATGCCCTAACAACTTGTGTTTAATGAAAGGAAACATCTGTGTTCTGTCTCTGCTCGGTCTGGGTTGTGTAACACTGGAGTCTGTCAAATTGACTTTTATTAGACCAAGTGTTCCAGCAGACGGGATAATACTCTAGTGGCACTCTGACCACTAGGTGGAAGCACACACCAAGGTATATTTTTGAAACTGTATTATTACTGGTGAACATTGGACCTTGCTGAATGATAGCTACAGATATAAGAGTACATACAGTACGTGAGTTATGTGTCAATTCTAGATTGAAAGGGTCTTTTGAAGTGGAAAAAGGCCTTTCATTAACATGGCATTATTACTATTGATATTAGGCGAGCACACACATTTTTTGCTATTGCAGAACATTTGTATTATGACTGTTCTCCAGCATAAGCACAAAGTGCATATTTCTGATATTTTTATAGTTTTCAGTAAGCTACAGCTCAGCCTATTTATAGTCAATAAGCTGTGTCTCTACTTACTGAAATCTAGTGAGTTTGTGTCCTCAATTCTCAGATTACAGGGCCTATAATTAAGTCAAAAGTTAAGCTTTTTCCCCATCTCAGATAGCAGTGAAAGTAGCTGAAGAGTTGAATAGTGATGAGGAACAAATGCAGAATCAGCAAATGCTTAAATTCGAGAAAATTCCAACCTTATCCGCTATCATCCGTAATACTCTGCTTGCAGCTTTGGGGAGATCTCACTTAAATTCAAGCATAAGGCCCAACAGACTTGTCTGTGGATTTTGGCAAGTTTTCTTAAAAACAGACCAAGAGAGGAGCTCAGTGGTAATGAGAGACGCAGAATGCGAAGAGAAGACGGGAGTCAGCTTGTCTAATTAAATTCATACAAGAATCCTCGTCTCTTTATGCCTTCTCTGCTGAATTTGTTGAATAGTGGAGGACTGCGTCAAAATGCATTGTTGTAGCAGAGCTGTTGCTATGTTATTTGAGATGTTGAATAGTCCAGTGTCAAAGAACAAATTCGGGAGGAGATGGACAACAATGTACTCTAGCTGTTTGGCTTCTTACACGTTAAATACAGTTTAAAATTACCCACAGCAGCGATGGGTGTAGTCATGTAATCCAAGCAAAATGTAATCCTATTTACGCTTGAACTTCAAAAATCCAGTCAGTGTCAGCTACGCACTTTGTGTAGGCGAGGGTACAATATAGATGTATAGGTTAAATAGAAGCTGTCATTGTATATCCAAAATAACCTTCTAGTGAAATCTGAATTAAAAAAGCAGAGAGAATTAAAAAGTTGGGTCAAAGACACCAGAAAATGTCCATGTCTGATGAGACATTCTGAATGCTATCCAGTGCTAAACCTACTTAAAAGAACATTACATTTGTATGATGGTTCAGGATAAATCCACAGGTTAGATGTCTTGTTCTGATTTAGTCTATCTCTGATAGAATGTGTAACATGCTACCCCATAATTACAAGGTCAGTAGCCAACAGTGTAACACTACGGTTGTACTGGGGAGCTCAGGTAGGAGTCTCTGGATAGACACTGCTATCGATCTACCTTTTGTCACGTGGGCTGACTAAAACGTCTCAGAGTGTCAAAAACCCAATTTCCCCAGATTAGACCTCCACCATGCTGCTGCTGTGATACGGATTTAAATCTGTAGGGAATCCTGGTGAATCTGTAGCCAATGCATAAACAATAACACTATTTGTCTTGGGTTTGGGGCCTTTTTTTTGTACGTACTAAGCAAACTGGATCATTCAAGTTCTACACTGCAAAAATCCAGTCTGTTCTCTGCATGTCCATCACTGTGTGCTTTGGATCTGCCACCAAACAGGACAGGAACAGACGACAACAAAAAATCACTGCAGACCCTTCACACCCTGGACACAACCTGTTACAACTTTTCCCTTCTGGTAGGCGCTACAGAGCACTGTACGCAAAAACAATCTGAGTTCATTCCCACAGGCCCTCCCTCTGATGAACACTTAACATCAGTTAACTTACACTATATATCTAATATGTTTATCCTTTACATGTATACTCCTACGGGACATGTCCATATAACTGCTAAATAGAAATCTAAGCTGACGTATATAATGAATATACTGTAAACTGACATATAGTATATACTGATACATATACATGCATGTATTGCACGAATCCACTCGTTATGTATATTAAGTTACATTTGTCATTAAATATTTATTTCAGCAAATTTGCACTCCTCTATTTTTGTTTACATTGTGTGTGTCTGTATATATATGTATATACAGTACATAAACAAACACAGACCCATTTGTCTATATATTTATCTTCTTTCACCCACTGGTATTTACATAATAGCTACATGTTTATGTTTGTCCTTTTTGTTGCAGTATTTCTATTTCTGTGTATAATAAGGGAATTTATAACCAGTCAAACTCCCGTAATGTGTACTCATACCGGCCAATTAAACTGATTCTGATTCACCATCTCAATTTTTTTAAATATCCAATAAAGCCTGACTTGTCTACCATGTTCCTCATATGGTTGTTAAATAAAGCCTCGGACAGGCACTGGTTTCATTAAGCTGATGGCGAAGGCAGCAACGTGTTTTAATAATGCCTGTTTTCTGTAAAGAATAAATCTGTGACACGGCTGCATCCACTTAGACAATGAGTGATGGATGTTATAAAACATGTTCCTGGCACAGTGTGAACACACACAACGCCTTATCACAGAAACTGTCTCTTCGTAGTTGTACTGCAATAAATAATGATCTGGCAGGAGGTACATACATCAAAGTTAACGATTAGATGCTGTTCTTTTTTTTATATTTTATGTCTCAGGCTGCTGCATTTTGACTCACCCAACGCTAATTAAATTTGATACGTCTGTTAATATTTAATAATACAATTGTAATTTTAATATCAAATGTCTATATAATTCTATATTGGCACTTAAAGTTTAATGAACAGTAGGAAAAATAATTCATAAAATGCTTTCAAGACGATAATGACTGTAGTGACCTAGAACACATTCACAGAACACGGTTTCAATCGATGCTGTGTGTTTGTGAAGGAATGAAGAAAATGTGCTTTTCCTGCCCGGCTTCACTCTTTTTTAATGGTCTTGCACCTCTTAACCCTTGCACACATGAATGCTTCTTATGACGGCAACCCAGAAGCTCATTTAACTGCTGTATGTATATTTCTGAAATAGAGAATCCGCCAGCTCCATGAAAGCAAATGCAAAATGTCTACATGCCTGCACACATGTAAGATCATTGTGTGCATGCACGTAGAATAATTTGTGCATGTACACACCAACAGTATAATGCATATGTGTATATATTAGTCCACATGAAAATTGTAATTGATCGTGGAACTTTGGAGCTTAAGAATTAAATATGAAAACACAGTTCACACACAAGGCTTATACTTTAAGAGTTCATGCAATATTTGGTAACCTCTTTCCAACTGTTATTCAACTGTTATTAGTAAAAAAAAAAAAAAAGCTGTCCTTATCCGAATCAAATAGGAATTTAAAGGAATAGTTTGACACTCTGGGAAATGTGCCGGCTTATTTCCTGGCCTACGCTGTATGTCTAGTAACTCCAGGAAGTTACTGCCAGGAATCTGTCGGAACATAACCCCCTGTAAAATGTCTAGTTTACGTTTTTACACTTACACTGTTTGATATAACATCTTAATAAGTAAGATTTGGAGGTGCTCGTATGTGGATTTTGATAGCTTTGGAGAGAGCCAGGCTGACTGTTTCCCAATGTTAACAATCTTTGTGCTTAGCTAGAATTATGTCTATCAAACAGACATGAGGGTAAGTAAAAAAGCATATTTCCCAAAATATAAAATATATATATTCCTCTTATTTGACAAATATAAAAAGGAGCTAAATTAGAGGAGGAATTTGAACTGCTCTCTAAACATTTTTTTTGTATATTGACAAAAGCTTGTGCACGCTGTGAAAACAAATCCCCCCTGGGACAATATAGACTAAAGATCTATCCATAACCGGCCTACTATGTAACACTACACTATACACAAACACTCAAAGTGTCTTTAATTCTATTGTGTCCACAAAATCTATGTCTTATACTCTGAAATCTACATTGAGCCATAATGAATGGCAGAGAGGGAACATTTGTACTATTTCTGAATGAAGTTTCTCTTTAATTAGGAAATGTTTTTGAATTATTACTAGATGAATTAAAATCAGCATCCATTCAATAAAAATGAACTATCATGTGAATAACCAGTTCTGGAGAGATGAGTTGGTGTGTGACCCGGGAGGTCAGGTTTGGACAGATTTAAAGGATCTTCCAGCTTCTTTCATTCACTGTGAAAAAAGTTAATCTGCTTTTCAATTTCACCATCAACGAAGCGTTGCCATGAAATATGCAATGCAATCACAGCTGAAATGCACCTGACTGTAATTGTTTTCGCGGCTGAGGCAAACAAAAAGGCTTTTTTTCACAGCGCAGTGATTTGTTAATAATGAATAGCAAATTACCATCTTTGCTCTTCATCAAACGGTCGGTGACAGCAGACGAGCGGCTGGTGTTGGAAGTCAATGGGATCTGTCACACACAATCAAAAGAGAGAGGACATGTCTAGATTTATCTGGATTCAGAAGAGACTGACAAACAGAAAGACATGGGCTGAAAGTATGAGAAAAAAGAGAATATTTTTGTTTTTATTAACACTGAGTCCTTCTGAGGAGAGATGCTGGATCAGAGTCCTCTACATATTCACCCAGTCAGCTCTGGTTATCCACTCAGTGCTATCCCAGACCATCAGAGCTTTCACACACATGGGCAGGCTGCGAGGAAAGACTGTTACATTATTCCTGCTGTCAACTGATCCGTGTCTCAGCAGGAGTGTTGGGACATCAACAAGGTGTGATTTATTCACGGTGTACTGTCCTGTCTCAGCAGGGTTTCCTGCAGAACATTTGTCTGGTTTTGGGTCGGAGGCTCGACAGAACCCTGGCCACGAATGTGCACTTTGTCATTAGTGCATAAAGTGAAATAAATTGTAATTACAAATCCTGATGCAAGTACGTGAAGATGTAATTTCCCAGGCTTGTTTACAAGGGTAAGGCGTCATGGTAAACAACTGGTGGATGTGAAAAGTTGTATCCACCACAAGATTTTAACTTGGATAGACAGACCGTCAGTAATGTCTGGATGTAAGTTTGAGCATCTGTCATTTCTTTATACAGCAAGACATAATTAAATACCATTTATATTTTATGGCCTTATTTTTTTCACTTTATTTTGGACTCATTTACGTATCATAGTGAATGTATTCAGAGTGAAACCTACATTCATCAAAACATTTTCTTGCCAATTTCTACAAGTGATACATCATTTTTCTTTGGCACACAAGCAATAGAGGGAGTCAACAGCAAACAGAAGCAGAAAGTTATCTGTTTGAAGTGCAATGATTAAACTGTTGCTTTGGGAACCACATCTGCAGAGAAAAATGAATAATATTGCTTGCTCTCTTCTCTCTGGTCTCACCTGCCCTTTTCAACAGCAGACATGAATGCTAAACAAATTAGTCTAGATAATTGGCACAGTATATTGGGAAAAAAAGTCCCAATTCATCTTTATTTAAACTGTCCCAAACAAATTAAGAAAATCAGGAGATGAAAATCTCTCATCAAGACTGTTTATCACTAATCAAATACACAATATTAAACCAGGGCCAAGCACTTTACACAGAGAAGAGCTGCTGACAATGTCATGAACTCCATCTCCCTCATCTTCCTCATTTGTTTTTACTCTCCATCTGACCCTATTTTTTGGCGACCAAAAATGTTACAATCAACTTTCATCAACTGAAAACACACTGTGAAAGGGTTAAAGTTGTAAGACGAAAACACAGACAACACAGACTGGACAACGCTGCGGTAGTAACCAGTTAATCACAAATGCTCTAAATCATACCCTGCTTTATCGTCAATTTTACTCTAAATGGGACCATAATTTACTAAATACACATCATGCTGTATTGAAGAAGACTTGAAACGTTTACTGAGGTAGTAAATCAAGACTGAATCATAGACCTCTATACAACCGGACTTCTTTTTGCAACCAAAGGAGTCGCCCCCTGCTGACCAGTAGAAAGAATGCAAGTTTAAAGCACGAGTGGAAGCAGAGTGGGCTCCCAATAGCTCTGACCATAGCCAT
Organism: Anoplopoma fimbria; assembly: GCF_027596085.1. Lineage (NCBI taxonomy): Eukaryota > Metazoa > Chordata > Actinopteri > Perciformes > Anoplopomatidae > Anoplopoma > Anoplopoma fimbria. The sequence goes on from NC_072450.1 coordinate 12,399,468, forward strand.
TTTTTTTGATAGACACTTATTAAATGTAGTAATTTGAATGTGAGAATGAAGGTATGATGGTAAGACAGTGAAGAGGTCTATAATGTTGCTTTTACAAAGAAGAAGGTCTCAGAAACCGCATGGGAGCCTAATGTGTTACATTTGACTTCATGTGTAAATATCTGTGAACGATGAGTAATAAACCTGGTTCTGATGTTGTCAGGAACTGAAAATAAAACATGTTCTTGTGAGAGTCTGGTATTTGTTTATGAGGCCAGATGGATACAAAAAATGCATTAAAAACTGCACTCGCTCTGGTTTCTTTAAAAGCACTTTAGCATTTTCCAGAGGATCATCAAATGGTCAGATAACATCTGTCATTACAAAATCCATGACAGATGATTCAATTTCATCTTCAGAGACCATCTGTAACCTGGCCTTAATATAATACAGTAAAATGTGAATCATCCAAAACAGGCTGGATGTTTGCAATGTCTTTTGCAAATGTTGGTCAATGATACGCAGTAAACAAGCGTCTGAGGAAAAGAAGAGTTGCTTAATTTTGTTTGCAGCCGCTGTGGTCAGGAATAGATGAAGAAAACATAATAATAGACTGTTGTTAAAAGTAGAAATAATACATTTAAAGATGTATGAACTGTGAGTCAGGGCATCGACAGATCTCGCAGAGTGACCTCTTTTAAGGCCAGGAGCTTGATATTCAGGTAATCGTCAGATGACATATGGTTTGATAGGAGGACAGTACTGGTGGTTGACACTGGAAAGAAAACCAAAACCCAGTCTTTACCAGTATGGTTGTAATCAAACAGAGCAGCAGTGTGACACACGGCCCCAGTGTCATGCTCTAACTGTCCCTACGGAGTAAACATCATTCAGCACTGGCTGGCAGCTACACACACTGTCCAAAAATAACTATGTATTGATTCACACAGCTGACTTTTATGACAGGACCGCCCCAAACTGTGTGTGTTTATGACCAGTGTGCCACTAAAGGGATATGCTGTAACTGGGGGTGAGGAGCTCAAGGCCTTTCTCATATCCATCATCTTTAGTGTTGTGAGGAAGAGGCTATCTCATCACCATAATCAGCGAACAATTAGATTTATCTTCATTGAATCAACAACAATAATTATAAAAAATATATATATAAATAACTGCCAAATTAAATTAAAAAATGCAAATGTACTCAATCACTTGATTAATTGGATTTTAAAAGCAGCAATAGGCTAAATCAATTTTCTTGATCCTGATTTTAGCACATGGCAACAAACACCAGATAAGACATATTTAACATGAAGCTACATATTCATCCTACACACCCACACAACGGGAAAAAGTTTGTCTGAAAGCTCATGGTAACCATTTTTAACATAAACGAAACACAATTCCAACACCAAGCAACTTTCTAAGACACACAGCAAAAAACAGTGTTGGCGATGTTGCTACTTAACTGCAACACAAACAAAATGTCGTTTATGAAAGCTGAGACTCAACTGATTCCAACGGGTTTATCAGTCTACGACCAAAACTCACTGAACCAGCAGCCGAAGAGGAGAAAAAATTAACTTTTTTTTTTACAGCTATAATCATAAATTATGTCTTATCTTTTCTGTTTTGTGATCAAAGAGGGAATGTCAACACTTCTAACGCTATTGGCTAATGTGATGGATCGTTTTTAGGGTCTGACCCAACCGTCTGCATTCACTTGCATCCATTTGCACTCCTCCAGCATCGACCAGCTTGTCTTCAGCCTTGCATGTGAAATCACGGTCTGTGTCTCCTTGTGGTGGATGATTTGTGGTACTGTACGCCTCCTTCAGGCATTAGCCTTCAATGAAGACATGATCTGTCCTCATAGTGCAATGGGCTATTGTTTTGTTTCTCTGAATGGGAACATGTATAGGGTCTGATTGATTGATTTTTTCAAAATAAAGCCAAAAACTATTACCTGGGGAAATAAAAAAATTGCACAGATGGTACCCAATTTATGCACCCAAATGTCCAATGTGAAGATTCCACCTTAACATGGCTCTACTGAAACCTCTTTTATTATGCTCTGCTTCACTCTATTAGCATAAGTCTGTGCACAGGTAAAGCTCAGATCTTGTGATATGGTCTGCTAGAGATTTTGGGCTGCAATTGCGTCATTCCAAAGTGATATTAACTGTTAAACTGTACAGTTTTGTTTGGCAATCAAATATTTAATTTATGCAGTGTTACACCTTACACCTCTGCAGAAATCTCACAAGTGTATCCTGGTCATGTCATTTTCTAATATGGGCCTGAGCCAAAGTCCCTAAAATGAATTGTGTATGTATACAGTATATATATATATATATATATGAATTTTAAAAACTTAATTCAAAAAAACGTTTTGTCCATTTTCACTTTTTTACCCTAAAACATGCCTTCTATGCAAATTTCCAGGCCTAAACAGCAAATAACAGCATAAAATAGGCCGACACATGCATGTGTCAAAACATGTATTTTATTCATTTATCTTAAAAAATTAAAATAAAGTGCTTTTTATGTACAATATAATAAAAACAACAGTCACAATCTCAATGATACAAAAAATACAGTTCACAATGTTATTTGTACACAACAAATAAAAAAGGAAATCATGCAGGCAAGACCACATTTGTCTAATAGTTATTCAGTCAACTAAGCTTATGGTGTTCAGTATGCCGAGGCAAAGCTGTTGGTGTATCTCATGGCTGAGACGATATGGAGGATTTGGAGCTGTGCTTGCATCCTACTGCGGCACTACATTGTGTAGCACAAATGATTAAATACTTCTATTGTGTCATTTCTTTGTAGTATGACCCTTTGAACAAAATCCTAAAAAGATGTTGCAATGGATTACCTACTTAAGCAGTTTTAGGAAAATAGACTGCGGTAGATGTTCTACAAAATATGTAATAGTTGGCTACATTCATGTCCAGTACAGTATGTTGCATTACTGAGGAGCCACTCAAAATGAAGCATCATCACCATGGCATTATCTGCTTTTAAATGAAAAGCACGTCATTAATAAATATGCATTTATAGTATTTACCTTTTTGGCATTATTAATTATGAAGGTCTAATGGTATTGTAGCTTCAGCATTATTACATATATTATTATTATTAAATATTGACCACTTCAGAAAGATGTTTCCTATGTGCACAGTATCACTTCTGACACAAGCAAAGACTGCAGAATGGTATATAATTTTGAGCAGCTCCCAGTATTGTAGTTTGCAGGTAAAGTTATTGATGGCTTGGATGAATCTGTAAATCTACTGTTGACCCGTGTTGTGGAGTTAAGTGTGCCCATGGAGGGCTACAATCACGCCGGTCACCACATCTCTGTTGGGTAGTGTACGATGTGGCGCGTGGCTAAAGGCAGAACAACTTGAAACCTAAAGGCATTTTTTGAAAATATGTTGTGAGGTTATCCACCAAGCATCTGAAGCAGGGGTTTCAGCCTCCAGAGAGACATTTTATAGTTTAGAAAATCTGTCTTAGCAGTGGTGGCAAACAATGCTTTGCACCGAGGCTTTTAGAGTCTGATTTATTCTATTTATACATTTGTTGGCAAATGTTATACTCTTGTTTATTTGGTTAGTCTCAGCAAACAAGATTAAAGGAATAGATAGACCTTTTTGGAAATACACTTATGTTTGTTGTTGCCAAGAGTTAGATGAGAAGATTGACACCACCCATGTCTGTACGGTGAATAAGCTACAGCCAACAACCACTTAGCTTAGCACAAAGACAAGCATAATGAGAAGTCTTCAAGGGAATCTAGCCAGCTGCTGGTGTTAGCTTCAAATTAAGCGTGCAGTCATGAGTGGCAAATGAATAAGCATATTTCCTACAAGATCAAACCACCCCTCTAATTCAGTTTCGCATGAAAATAAAAACAAGTTTCCCCTCCTGCTTGGACATGCTTGATAAAAAAAACCAGTCCAGGTGCTCAACTGACAGCATGGTGAGACATGCGCAGTATTCTGTGCAAGATTTGAAATGTATGCTGAAGTAGGCATTGAAGCACTATGAAAACAAAATATCAGCAGTGTTCACTCTCTAGTTTCAAGACTATCTCTACAACACATCTTGCACAAGGTCCCTTGAAAAACACACAATATTTAGCACAGATACTGTATATACACAACATAAAATAATGAACAAAAGGAAACACTGACCACTGTTGCGCAGTATGCTGTGCACTTTGTCAACTTGTAGCAGTTACATAGCATTACGTCATCTGCTCAGCGTTGGAAATAGCAAAATGTTTATTCTGTAGGATACTGGAATATACTGTATACTGTAGGCTTATTTGATCAATACAGTGAGTTGGTGGAGTATTCTAAGACATGTCGTGCCATATAGTCCCTATGGCGGTTTAAATGTTTCTCATTCCGATTAACACGACACCATCAGCTTCCTACATCTTTGGGAAATTCTGCTTGTTAAGTCTCAAGTGTTGAAGCAATGTGGGTGCAAGTTTGTGTTCGTAATGGCTGCACTGGTCCCTGTAATAACAGCGTTCTTAAAAAAATCATTTTTTCTCAGCAGCCACACCTGTCTCTCAGTAGTTGCATTTCTTAAAAGTACGAGCCGATTTCACTGACGTGTGCAAACCTGTGAGTATTCAAGACCCTGATAACTTGTGCTTTCACATTAACGTCGCAATGACAGCCGAGTGAGTGTGGGGAACTCGATGAATGTAAGAAATGTAACCTGGTGGAGAGGGGTTATATTAAGCCGATACAGCGCTTTGTGCAACTACATCACTACGTAGTGCAGCTGCAGTCTGGATAAGATAATATTAAATACTATCTCTCCAGTATGCTGACAGTTATTGATTGTTCTGTGATTTTTCATATTGAGTTATTAGCAATTAATTAAATAGATAGTTTGTGTTTTTAGCGCTCATCAAGCTCAAAGGTTTCAAAACTGGTTGTACCGGTTTGTTTCAGTGTATGCTAAGAAGATATTAGACTCCTCTAAGGGTGGCTGAAGGAAAACTGGAATATTTTCTCACCTGATTACAACAAGACAAGTTTTCACTTGAAGTATTCGCCATGCCATATCCTTTGAAAGTCAATTATTTTTGCCCAACACAGTCTGAAACACAGTCTTTGTTATGAGCTAACAGTCTTAAGAGAAATTTCCAACCTTGCACTTCACATTTGTTTATTATTAGTGCCATTAAACCCTTTGTGAAACCCACCTCTGGGCCCGTCACCATGTGCTCTTCGACAGTGATCAATGCTATTGCAAAGCATGGGAGTGGTCATAACAGAATGGCACTATTGCATTTAGATAAGACAATCGTGTTTTTGTGTTTTGGCACAGTGCACGTGATGATTTCGGTGCTGCCCTGAAGATGGTAGAGGAGTGGACGTCCTCCTTTTTTTCTTGGCTCTCTGTGCTTATAATGTCCACCTTGACAGACATAATCTGAGGTCTCTTTTCCATATTCACCTCCAAAACCAGGGTCATCAGTGTCTCCTTTTCATAGTTCCTGCAGGTCAATACTGAAGAACAGGGCCGTCTCAGATGAGCAGAGCTGTGGAGCAACGGGTTCCCTAAATTGTCCGTGGTACAGTGACGTGTGAATGAAATCTTTGAACAACATACATTCAGGTGGTTTATGTCAGTATTTAGGCCCTGGAGCATAATTTATGATCACATTTTTTGATCATCTTTCCTTCACTCCTTTTAATTCCTGTTCCAACCGCGGGTGGCGTCGTCTCCCAGTCGGTCTCATCGTTCAGCAGCTTTATCCTCATACAGTCAGGACATTTATCCAGCAAAAGGAACAAATGTGCTTCTGACTTGCCTCCATAATGTTTGGATCAAAATGAATATGCAATGCATGTATAATATAATCTCCTAAACCTGAACTCTAGGTCACCATGTAGCTGTAACTTGGAAAAACTGAAGTGTGGCCTCTGTGGCATCCATCTTGTGCAGAGCATGTGGAAGGTAACATGCTCAAATAGGGCTGGGAAACCTATTGATATTCATAATTTATTGTTTTTTTTTAATCATATCATGTGATAGACATTAACTAAAAATTTTAACGTTGGATACTGTGATGAATATTGATATCAGGAGAAGGTCTTCTGTTTATTGTGTCATTATTTGTTCCTCATATTGCCCAGCCCTACACTCACACACATTAGTGGCCATGAGGATGACTCAAATAAACTAACTATTCTGAGCAGCAGCCATGGTGGTTGAGCCTGGTTGAAACCAAAGTGCTGCTTCCTCTTCCTGCCCTGTGCAGCAAACCAGACCAACCTCTGGCTTCGGAGCGGAAATGATTAAAGGATGTAAATGACCTCTGCACTGATCACAGAACAAAAGATGACAAAAAAAAAAAGATGTGCTGTGATGTAGAGGGGTGTCAGGGTCTCCTCTCCTTTGCTCAGTGGCCTGTATCCTTCATGGAGATACAGGGTGGCATCTTTTTAGCAAAATACTGTGCTCTCAAACGATAGAGTCTTTGATCTCGGAGCCTAGCCTCACTCTGGGCCGAGGGCAGGTCGGGGAGTATTCCACGTGGCTCTCCTTCACGTTAAGTGGCCGCCTGTCGGAGGACTCGGAGAAGCTCTTGCTGTTGTCCGGCGAGGACTCGTGGGTGGGCGTGCTGCAGATGTAATTGTCATTTAATGTCTGGTAGCCCTTGTGATCAGAGGTGGATACAGGGATGGTGTTACCGTTGAGGGGCAAGCTCTCAGCTGGCTTTCCCACAATCCTCGGCTTCTTCTGCTGCATGTTGGGGCACTCGCCCTGCTTCAGCATGGACTTCATATGATCTCGGTTCCTGTAGATGACGAACAAGGAGAACACCACCAGGGAGAACGCCAGCAGGGCGCACACCACAATCAGCTCGTTCCAGTACGTCTTCGTGTGGAGCTGCTCAGAACGAGACTCGCCGGGAAAGATGATGGACTGTTCTTGCTCAATGTGCGGTGTGCGGGAGTGACCAATCAGAGTGGTGCTTTCCTGGCGGGGCTCCGCCCTCACACAGTAGTTGGCTAACAGCTGGCTGAAACCCTCCTCTTCTGACCAGCACTCGTAGGTCTCCATCCTGTCGGCTTGCGCCACCACGACCAGGTTTCCCTCAGGTGTAGCGTAGAGGAACTGGCTGGCGCTGTCACTGTAACGCCACCTTCTCTGTGCTAGGTTGGATCGCAGCTTACAAGGCAGGACTCTGAATGTGTTGGCTGGGATTATAATGAGCTTGCATTGGGAGACACCTACATATAAAAAGACAAAACAATGTTGCTTCAAACACTTAAGATTCAATTCAAGAAATATTTTACTAATTGCATATGGAATGAGACTGTTACTACTCTCACATCTGTCTGTTAAATAAGAAGGTAGAGCTAGGAAACCGCAAGCTTAGCTTAGCAAAAATAATGGAAATGGAGGAAAACAGCTAGCCTTTCTATGCCTAAGGAAACAAAATCCACCTACCAGTACCTAAGCTCACAAATTAAAAGTAAAAAGTAAAAATCACCCATGTGAGATTTATATTGATCATCTCTCTAATGTTACTCTTGCCAAAAAGGAAGTCCTTTAAAAGAGTTGGTGGATAAGTCATAAGTCTGTGTGTGGGAACAGCAACTAGATCACTGCATAAAGTACAATTTTGAAATCAAACTATAATTCACATGAATTCTAACATTCAGAACTGCTCGCATCTACCTGCTGTCATAGAAAACTGCAACAACATGTGACTGATTCTTCTCTGACCGCTCTACGTGCATGCTGTTGTGGTGTTTGTTTGGTGACAACACTTTAATTACTGACTATACAAAGAGAACACACTTACGAGAAGCTGCTGGTCTGGCAGATCTGGTGCTGGGGAACGTCTTGTTACAAATCGCTGACGTATCGGCCTCCTCCACATCCTGCTGCCAGTGACTGAGACAAAGCATACCAAACAAAACAACAGGGTGAGGGAGAGCAGCTGTAATGAGAGGAACCTTGGATGGATGCACTCATTTGACTCTCCCAAGGTCTGTTATTGTAACACCTATGAGTATAGCTTCATCACTATGACTAAGAGGATCTTTTTTTCAAAAGCTTCTGTTCAAGCACGTTATGAGGAGCTTTGCATGCTTTTTTTACAAGTTTGTTTACAACAAACAAGGGTTGTAATTGTATGAGATTTTCACGGTACAACAACAAGGAACAAGGACCGTTTTAACCGTACATCTGACATAACAAAAACACATTTATCTAGGGATATTAAGGAATGTAAAATGTAATCTATCAAGGTGGATTGATGAACAAATACAGCCTGTGGGCTAAAGCAGAAGAACAAATTAAAAGTGAATGTTTAGGAACAGGTTATGTATTTGTGGCTGTGTGATCTCTCACCTGTCAGGTGGAGCCATCCTGACGTCCCGACACAGACGTCCGGTCCAGGCGCAGTACGGGTCTCTGGACAACACACACTCTCCACAGCTGAGGTAGTTGGAGCAGTTGGCCACAGGAACCTCCACCAGCCCGGAGTTGGACGACACAAACAACAGACCCTGCAGAAGAGAAGAAATGTGTGTGAGTCCGTGTGGTACAAATTTCTCATCAAAAAGGTTGAAGTGCCAAACCCAACTTCTGCTTTTGGTTACTTATTTCTGATTTTTCAAAAAGGGGAAACCATGCTAAGACAATTACTGAAGACAAACAGAGAGATATAACCTAAATAAAGTTCTAACTCTGGCCAGCTGTTCTTTTACTTGATGCCAGCTGAGTAATTTGATTGAGGTCAAAAACACATAACAAAAAGTGGTTGCTACACAGCATTGTCTCCATTTGTATTCATTCTTTTGCATTTGCATCACTTTTCAGACAGTATGTATCATCGTGTAGAATAACTTTTATCCAGAAATGCATGTTTACCAGGAATGTGACGTTGATACTGATGTACAGCACAGCCCTGTGTTCCCAAAAGTGCAGTCTATATTTAGGCCATCTACCACTTTATTAGATAGACATCATGTGGATTATGTCCGTCTCTCATATCCCTATTTGGAGCTAAGAATATACACACAAAAACTGTGTAACTATATCAATAACTTTATTAGAATTACATAATCTTAAGATTGCAGTTTGGCTGCTTTGGCCCAGGGAGAGGCCATTATGTAATAAAGAGGGACAGGTAATGAAATTCAGCTCTGGGGAAAACGCCAGAGAGGATCAGAAACACTCTTCCAGACTGTTCCATAACTTAAAAGAAAAAATCAACAGAGATTCTCTGGAAATAAAATGTCTGTAGCCAACTTGTTCTAAGGTAAATCTAGTCTCTTCCACATTTTTATTACTTGAATATTAGTATGAAAACAGTAAACATGACATTAAATACAAACCGACACGAAACCGTATGACAATAATGGTTATGAGTGTCTATTGAAATGAACGAGTTGCAATTTACCCTCTGAGGATCGAGTTCGATGTGTTGCACTGGCTGAGGCTCAGGAAACAGGATCATCTCCTCTATGATGTGCATCTTATCGTTGACATTGATGGCCTTATGGAGCTTTCCATCATCTGTAAGACACAGGGGACAAGTGGAAGTGACTTTTACTGAAGGCAGGGGACAGTTTGTGGGGGATAAAAGCAACATCTAGTGTATCAATGAGAAAAGCTGGTTTATGTTTAAAAAAAGCAAGAGTATGCTTTTGTAATGTTATTTTTTCCATTAAAGATTTATGGAGAGACCCACAAAATAACAAATAACTTGCTGCTTCTGTGCAATGGGCCGTACCTGTTCCGATGAAGAGCACGTCATAGGCCCTCTCCATGCCTTGGATCTTGTGAACGGTGATCTGTGTGTAGCGCACGCTGCGTTTCAGCAGCAGGGGAGCGCTACGGATCACGCTGTCCATCAGGAAATGGTCCTTGACAAAGTTGAGCACTTTATCAGGCATGTGCAAGGACGACTGGATACCCATTTGCCTGGCGTGGTTGGTCACACACTGTGGGGAGTCAATAAGAAATGAAAAATTAATCTCTGCTTATTCAAGTAGACTTGGAAGAACAAATATACAAGAAGACAGGATATCGTAGTGACCTATATGTACCCTTTCTTTACTTATGAAGTGAATTCATTTTGGGGATGAGGTATCATTGGAAACAAAGACTAAACAAAATGGTATGTACACTAGCAGACATTGCTGATATATACGTTTTAACCATGTTTTTCTTAAAGTTATCTCTACTTTTAGGCATTTGTTTTGCTCCAGGGGGAAGAGTTAAGCAGATCATTATCAAGACAGAACTTTTGGCAAATAAAAGGAGAACATCTGCTTTACATCAAGCTCACTTGCTGAGCAGCACTGGAAAGAAAATCAGTTTAGGGTTAGAAGAAGAAATGTGTTGCTGGAGACAGTAATATACATTGTTTGTCCGTGTGATAACGAAACAGATATTTGCATTGTTGGTATTTTTTATCTGTTTTTTCTGGACAGAGTAGAGACATATTGTATAATATCCTGCACCACTCACCGCTCCTGGCCGTGGTTCTGGCACTGGGTGGTTGTATGTGTACCACTGCTGGGTCTCCCGGTTGACCTCTCGGTAGCGCCCGTTGAAGGCCCTCTCCACCTGTGCCATGGTGAAAGCGCACACAGCCGAGCTGCCTGATGCTCCTTTATACCTGTGAACACAAACAAAATGCATGTGACCATTTTTTTACCCAACATATCCTTTCTGCAGCTGTCAATTTATTCAAGGAAGTGGAGCAGCAACTTCTAACTGAAGAACAGTTGTTGAGTGGGTGCTTGAATGATCTCCATATTAAAACCTTTATTTTGTTGAAACATTAATTAGACATTGGGGTTGCATGAGCTTGTGTTAGTGTTTAAGCTCATTACAGCTGCTCCAAATTCAGAGGAGCCAAGTAAGAAAAAGGCAACTTGCCAAGTTTGAGTGCAGATATTAAATAAAAACCCGTCTCAAGATGGTGTGTGTGAGCTATGTTGATTACAGTGTCTGTGTGTTTGTGCATAAACATGCACACCCACAAACTGAAACAGCTCCATAAATCAGATCCATTTCAAACGCTTCTCTGACACTGTTGAGGCGATCTGAACAAACTCCTCCCTTGGTTTCTTACCACTGCGAGGTGAAGACGCCGTAAAAGACGGTGCTCTCCCAGCTGTCTCCCATGGGCTTCAGGACAAACATGTCCTGGAGGATGTTGAAGGGGAAGCCGTCATCGGGGAGGGAACACAGGAGCTGGGCCTTTAGGAAGGTCGTCCATTTTTTCTGCAGCACCCGTTCGCCGCCTTTATCACCCTGCAAACAAAGTATGTTATATTATGTTACAGAAGACTTTATGTCTCATTAAACTATCATTTATTAACTCCCTTTTTACAGTTATCGTAAAAAGAAGAACAGAACATGTCATTCACAGGGTGAAAGAAGTAGACCAGAACACAACCCCCGGCTTTTGAAGATTTTAAAGGCCGCCTTAAATTTCTCTTACAGTTGCAGTCTCATTAGAACAAACTATATATTCACTTAAAGATCCCCTCCAGACATGTTTAAGTTGTTTAAAAATGCTCTACACTAATAATACAACTACAAAAACATCCGTCTCAATTAATATGCAAATCATTTTCATTTCAAAATGTGTATTGCTGAACACAAGATGTCTCCTTCTTCTGTCAGTGTGTTTGCACTGGAGGTTTGGTTTCAAGTGGCGCACGCACGTGTTAAACTCAAATTTATGATGAGCACAGAGAAACTTTCCTCCTTCAGCAGAAGGAACTCGTATATCATTATGCACAGCAGAGCTCTCACATCCAAGAGAAGGAACAATAAGCAAAATACATTTTCTGTTTGGAGGAGGACTTTACATTTGCTGCAATTTCTTAGCTGTCAGAAAAGTTAGAAAAGACCTGCAGCTGCAATCCCTCCTCTTTGCTTTAGAGGACACTGTTGAGGTAAGGGAATCTGAAAGTTGTTGCTGTGACAGTTATGATCCCTTTTTTTAAAAGATGAAATAAACCGGACAAGTAATCACAACCAACCACGATTTTAACGTTCTGATGCAAATCCAAGTATTGAAATCCTTTGGTGCAGCATATGTGTGGTGCCTTTAAACTAAACTACAAAGGACATTTTGACAATAAAATGTGGGTAACAAAAAAAGTCCACATAAAATGACGCCTCAGCACGACATTCTTGTTGCTCTTTGAACGAGAGGAGATGGTGAAATGGAAAATAAACAATTGCTGTTTATTAATTACAGCTTTCAAACCAGCAATCGTGGTTCGCTTCTCTTCCGAGATACAGAGGAGGAATTTACTCCTTTTAAGGCCGTCACTAAATATTCACGTAAACAGTTATCAGACAACTTTGCTGACCTCCCAAATTCAGCAAGCAAGCTCAAAAACACAGGAGGAGGAGGAGGAGGAGGAGGACGCAGAGGAAGAACACAACCAAAACAAGTGGTCTCGCCCAATCTCAAGACACTTTTCCTGCCTCAAACCCCAACTATCCCATCAGGATGGCCTCCAAACCCCTGAACAACTCCTACATAACAGCACAAGGACTGAATCACCCTTGACGAGATAATAAAATGCAAAAAAAACTAAAACTATTTCCTCCTCTGTGTGCGCTGTTACACACAAACAATCATGTTGCTCAATGACGGTGAGGAGAAACCGTGCGGGACAGATGCAGGGCCTGCGAGCCAATTACTAGGCTGTGGTAGTAGCCTGTCCACATAATGAGGAGACCACATTCCTGCTCTCTCAGCTGTTCATCGCCGTTGTTGCTGTGCTCCACTGCACCGCTTGTACTCTCAATAGCATCGACCACAACCCCCCCCCCCCCCAATCCTGATAGCTGCCCTCCAAAAACATACTCGTTCTTTCGCTCGCTCACATTTTATCTGAACTTCACATTTCATAACTCCTCGTCTTTGTCAACCTGAAGTAGATGAAAAATAAGTAAAGAAAACGGTGCCACACAAATGTTCGGAATCGGCCTGCTTTCCACAGTCCCTCAGTGTGCACACCTGAATAAACAAAAGAAAGAGGGAGTGGAAGAAGGGAGGGGGACCGAAAGGAAAGAGGGGGGAGAAAGAACAACTTCGGAAGCAGAATTACTTGGCGAACCCAAGTAAAAACAGTAGTTAGACCTGCATGAAAAAGCTAAAAAGGGCTTTGATTTATCTTATCATACGAGAAACTTGTCCTCTTTAAAATGTAGCAAAATGTCTGGCAAGATCAACCAACACGTCTGAAATATTTCAGATATCAAAATTAAAGCACATCCAAACTAATTGTGTCCTTGGCCTGGTACACAGAGAGAAAAGGGAGTACATGCTTTCTGTCAGTCTGCAAGAGTGTGTAATAGATAATAAACCACTAACAGGGAGAGGCCTGAATACCTCGCTGTTACCTAAACTCTTGTCTGAGTTCAGCACTTTCTGCTCTCTGAAGGAGTACACAGGGTACGTGTTCAGATGTGAGACACCATACTGAGAAAATAAAAGAGGTGAACATGGTACTAGTTTGGGGGATGTTAGCCTGCAGCAACTGAGGGGCTGGTTTCTCACGAATAGTTTCTAATTTTGGAGAAGGGAGGGATACTGTGAGAGGTGGACAGGTGCATGTAGGAAGTTAGTTATTGTAGTTTTGCCAGCTCACCAACATGATCAGCAGCGTCAAACAGCTCACGGAGGCAATTATGGTACTTTAAAACCCTTAGAGCCTGATTGCAGCAATTTGTGTCTCGTTCTCTGAGTCATAACTCAGTCAAATCTAAAAACACAGACATGATACGCATATTTTAAGATGCACATTCAGAGGATGTCATTTTCTGTGATGTCCATCAAACATAAACGTCCATAAATCTGCTTATAAATCATTAGAAGATGCCTCTTAGAATTCTTGTCTCTCATATTTTTAAAATGTCTTAATTATCAACGTAATCCGGGGATAGTTTTCTGTACATTCAGGAGCATATTGCAAACAGAGACTACTGGTAGTTAATTCGGCATACTTTTAATGGTACCAATTTCCCAAATGTAAACAAATTTGAGCTTATGAAAACAGGGTTCAAGTTGTAGACCACAGCATAACTTACTGAATCCATGGCAACATTATACTTCCTGTAAGCATCCCCCAAACATTGTGGTTTTGGGATGGGGTATAGTTGTCTTAATTTTGTCCAAGGGGCAGCCCACCTGTCCGTATAATGCAAGTTTCATAAGAATAAAAACTGACTAATTATGTTAGCCACCTTACCCCCAGGCTATTTCTGATGTTTCCATGGCAACAATAACTGACGTCTGTTTTTTAAAGTCTTAATTTACCCATAATTCATGGAAAATTACTCCTACTTATGAACCTAGACAGCTTTGTGCAACAGATGATATATCTGAATATATCTGAATGTCTGTTAAGCACAATACATGACGGGTGTTGTCCCTCATGTGTTCCCCCCTTTGCAAAAAACTGCTGTTCAATATGTAAAATTTCCTAAGCATTCGTCTCAATACCTTGATTTGGGAAAGTTAATTAGTACTCCCCAGTTAATTGGGCGAACAAACCACCTGCATCACTACTGTACTGCCACAGAAAAGCATCTGAAAAGATGTCAGTCAGGAAAAAGAGGGCTACTGCATTCCAGATATATAAAGGCGCTTTATAGAGCAGAGAAAGCCATTCTTCTGTCTCTATTGCACAGTTCGTCTGCAGCAAGTCGCCACAGTCTGGGGCCTTTCTGTCAATGATTTCCATATATAGAACCCAGGCGGTGCTCCGCCCGCTGCGAGAGGTGTCGCAGCACCGACTGCCAGAGCCTAGCAGGACTAAGTCATTAAGCCGTCACTTAAGATTACATGCTGTCCCCACGATTATTCACATTACTGCCTCCATGAACAAGAGACATCAGTCAGGGAGGGATGCTGAGTGCATGTATATCAGGCAGCCGTTTAATTGATCTGATTACAGGTGAAAAGGGATAAAGTCTGCCGGTGATTATTCAGGATGATCGACCAAACTGAACTCTCGAAGAAGAAAGAGGAGGAGGAGGAGGAGGCGGAGGAGGGGAATGACGTCAGAAGTTTAAATGATGCGAGTAAATTCTGCAGTTGCTACAGTTTGCGTGCCTTGCCTGCAACAAAAAACAGGCCATATAGTAGAGTGGAAAAAAGCATTTCATATTGCTGCGAAGCACCCTTGAATACTAATATGTCCTGCAAAGCTCAAGGCGCTGGTGGAGAAAGGCAAAGAGCTGGAGGGATGGACGAGTGCAGCTGACATTGTGAGGGAGATGGAGGAGGGAGAGGGGGAGATGACATTGCAGAGAAAAGGGTGAGGGGAGGGGAGGGGGGTGTGGTGAGGAGGAGCAGATGATTCAGGCAAGGGGGAAACCAAATCTGTTGAAAACATGTTTTCACAGTCAAGTAGTAAATAGGCTTTCACGTGCCAGTGACAAATTTCCATTGCATCGACACGAACATGACGTACAGTTACATGTGGCCAAACGTGCTTTGACATGGGAGCGTCCCGCCTTGTTTTTGAGGCAATTGTATCAGGATTAAGGAGAGGAAGCTTGCCGCGCTGCTTCGCCTCATATTTAGTTTTTTTGCATGGCCGTCTTGTTATACTGACCTCACCCTAACCCCAGGTGTCTTACCTTACACACGCGAGCAATCCTCGACACAATGGTGTTGTCAAAGAAGTCGAATTCTTTCCCCGCCTCGCTAAAGAAGAAGTAAATTTTGTCGTCGTCTCCCACGGGGTTTCCTATTGGCTGACTCTCCTCTATGTAAGCTGACCCGACAAAGACTGGATCTGTTAAAAATAGAAATAAAAACAAAGAAAATATTTTGGTTAGAGGGACAATTCATAATCTACGTAAGGGAATATTTTTTTAGTATAACTTTTTCCATCGTGGTAAATTAAAAAATGCATGTGCAGCGACTGATAAGACCGGGCTCATGCGATCTAAGAGGGCTTGTCTTTGCTCTCCGTCTGCTGCATTAGCCACTGCGCCTCGCTAATGAACGCTACTTTTTTAGAGCTAATCTGCTCTGTTGAGTACATAATGGAAAATGAGTAGAGGGAAAAACGGTCTGCCATCTGATGGAGTTTACCTTGCAGCCATTTTAAAGAGTTTTCTGTCTTCAGAGCAGTTCCCTGACCCAAACTCTTGTAAATGACTGGCTCATTCCCCTGGAAGTTGCTGACAGTGCCAGTGTACAATTCACCATCTGGAAGAAAACGGAGGAAACAATTGCAAGATTTAAAATTAAGAACTTGATTTTCTATGAATTAAATATAATAAGGTTCAAAGTATTGTTGTACAGGAAGCTTTTATAACAGATAATGTCAGTTGTAGTTTAGAGTGAAATGAGAGCATCAGAGCAGAATGAGTTAAGGGATTAGACAAACAATTTCTTCCATTCATATCCAGCCAAATGATTTATTAATTGCTTGTTAAAGAAGTCGAACACAAATGTTGTCTGTTGGTGCCTGGCTATTTATCAGAAGGACAGCTGCAGACAAACAACATTAGCAGGCACATCATGACTCCTTACTAAATCAAATTAAATCAAACCTCCCATTCATAAACGGCTCATAATAATACCTTTGCATGCCAAAATGTTGAAGTGACATGAAGAGGGGAAAAATGAGTGTATAACTACATACCAACAATGATGGCAGTGGATTTATACTCTGGATTAAAGGGGCAGCGACTGCGCCCATCTTCCATCACGACCTCACCCACGTCATCTCTCTCCAGTGTGAATGTTGACGTGTTCTGGAGACAAGACACAAAAAGGCAAATGTCCCTCAGGCACAGTCCAATTAAATTCTACTTACAGTAAAAAAGGAGCTCAGCGACCTCAAGCTTGTTCTCTCCACTCCGCCATTACAATATAGACAGAGCACTGACTTTAAGTTAAGTTTGGTCTCTTTGAACACACAGTAGCTCTGTCTGTCAGGATACAGTACTTCATAGGCAACTATGAAAATCCTTCTAAAAAGGACTAGGCTTGTTGAACAGATATTGAAGTAAAAGTTTGCCATAAAGCTGTTGTTAAAAAACACATCACTGAGCTTCACTGTTTACTGTTTTTATGAACACAGCTACAGTTTATTGTGGGTAAACCCTGCATGCACCGTCCTGTTGCCATAAATGTTTGCTAATGTGTATTAATCCTTTGCTCAAAATAGTCTCTGAAATTCAATCTTTACTCCTTAAGTTAAGTACAGTTTGCTAAAAACTAAAGCGTCCAGCTGTTTCATGATTTTTTTGTAACGGATAAGCCTTCACGAAAGAACAAAAAAAGTGAAATTCTACAAAGATGTATGTCATGATTGGGAACAAATAGACTTTGGGCTGAGTGAGACAAGCTGAAAGTATTAAGGGACGGACTTAAGTACCGTTGTTTTCGGTCCTTAATTGGATTTATTGACAATAATAAAAAGAAGGGATCCTTTAAATTAGCCTGTTAAAAGGTATTTTTCATACGATCTGGCTCCAGGCAGTTTAAATGGTTAACGCAGGACGAAAAACTTGATTCATGATAGGACATCACTGATGATACAAACTGAGATTTTGTTCCAGACCTTGTTAATTAACAGGCCCCAGAACATACTTTATGTAATTCTAGGCTAGTAAATGGACATAAAATATTGTTTGCTCATGTGTATATGCCACGCAGATCTATGGGCAAGTATGTGGCTCAATATTCAGCCTCTGAAAACGGTTGTACAACGTCTTCTTTGGCAAGTCTGAGAAACAATGACATCGCTTAAATAAAAGCGTGGGTGATGTTAGTCCGACAAGTGCAAATCCTAAAAACAATTTATGATGACATAGAATATAGAAAAGCAGAAAATTCTCACATTTGAAGAGCTGGAAACTTGACCAACACGATAATTGTCACTAATTATGTTCTTAGACAATAAGAGTGATCGCCTAATCGTTTCAACTGTAAAGTGCAGGATCAAATGAGTCACGCAATTTAAAAATGTGAATCTATCCTTTCATATGGTCTTAAAACAAAACTGACATGCCTATATTTGAAAGAGTAGGGATTTGGTAATAATAAAGACCAAAACTTTATAGATAGATATATCGTAATAGATATATAATTTCCGGATTTATGTTAGCTTCTGCTAAGATCAATGGATTTTTCAACACATAACAGGGACAACAGATTTCGTTCTCCATTACTTGCATTGAAATTGCTGATAGAGGGGATCTCTTTGGAGCCAGTTTAGAGAGGAGGAACAATTACATTGAGCAATAAAGCGCTCGTATATATGGGAAAGTGAGTATTCAGTTAATATAGACATGAAAATGATGTGGACATTTTCAGCAATAGCAATAACTTGTTCTGTAGATCAAATCAAACCAAACAGGACAGTGTCAAAAGCCTCCGCTGCAAGAAAAATCTTCCCAAGCTTCTTCATTGTGAGTTATTATTCTCAGTGCTTGTTTTAATTCACGTCTGTCAGCTGATTGTTTAGTGTATCTTCTTGGCTTCAGTGTCCTGTTACTCTATCGTTAAACCCTCCGAGACTGTTTTGAGAAGAGCTATAAAAATACAACATTTATTAATGTTAATATTATGCATCTCAGAAAGAGTCTGGCCCGCTCTGGATGGCACACACACACACACACACACACAACACACACACACACACACACACACACACACACACACACACACACACACACACACACACACACACACACACACACACAACACACACTCTTCTGGTCTCAGTCAACATGATGAGTGTTCACCCGGACCAACCGGGCTCAGAGTTGCTTGGAATCCCAGTTCATGGCCTAAAGTCCTGCCAAGTTATATACAGTCTGAGACATCCCGTGTTTTTCTTTCACTCTGACGTCAACGGGGAGAGTTTAATGCTCCGCTTTAAGGGCCGAGCTGTCGCCAAGCTTGATTGGCCCTCTATCACTGAAATCAATGTCATCCTGCTGCATGTTACCGTCACTCCAGATGTACTCCTCCGCTAGATAAACAGCTCTCCTGCGTCCCTCTTGCTGGAAACCATACAGCTCTTGTACCCCCTGTTGAGTTGTCTGGCTAAAGTGCCTCAGCAGCATTTGGTTACGCTTGGATAACAGCAGATCCAATACTGACATGGTGGATAAAAGAGCTTGATTCCTCCAGAACACACACACAAAAAAGGTCTAAAGCTCGATAATGAGTGGAGAGAAAGAAAAATCAAGAGAGGCAGAAGAAAAATCAACTCTTGGAAGCGAACAATGGGTAGATTGAGAGGTAATTACTTACTATGTAGGCGCAAATAGGACTGAAGGCATAGGTGCCACACACATAGAGATGAGTGCTGTTCAGCCGCAGGAGGATTTTGATGTAATTGAAGCAATCAGTCTGGATGGGGAACAAACGGAGAGAGTGTGAGGTCCATGAGTCCACAAGATATTCTTACAACTGAATGTGCTTTTCTGGAACTCATAACCAGAAGTAAATCAGTCAGAGCAAAAAAGAAAAAACAACATTACTTCAGAAACTGTGAAACTGGATAGAAATGGTTAGAAAAAAAAAAAAACATGTCCTGAAACGTTGTTGGGAAAACCTCCCAGCATCACACAGCAGTTGCCTGGTGGGCTTTCTGTAATACACGGACCCGAGTTGTACACCGCAGTATAAAGATTACCAAGGTTTGTCGCCTAGGGATACAACATCTGGTATGACAACAAGGTAACAGACAGACAGAGAGAAAGTAGCAGTGCACAGAAAAGAGCAATTCCCTGGCGAGTTTGCACACTTGATGAATCCATTTGTAACTGCTGAAAAGGTTTGTCAACACAGCACTCAATGCTTATTTCATCGTCTCACAACACAAGTGAAACGATTCAGAGACGACTGCAAAGAAAGAACAAACACCCTGTAAAAAGGAAATCCATTTTCTGGATATTGTCATCGTGCAAGTATCCTTCCTGAGGCATTTTCATTATTTGGCGTTTTTGCTGGAGCAGTAGAAAAAAAGTTGCCTCTCACCTCCAGGTTCTTCCCTTTGAAGCTGCATTCCTCTCTTTTTCCAGCAGGAGTGCCCCACGTCAGCTGAAGATGAAAAAAGAAAGCCTGAATAAGTCATGACAAATTCAGGGAACCATGCTGATTCTGCTGAGGACTGTTTCTCTAATATCAAAAATGTATACAAAGAACTGGTGTGTGGTATTGAAATAAACAAAATTACCTCTGATGATGCAGCAAAGGATATGTGGGTATTTTATTCTGAATATTTTGTATTTACAAACTGCATTATTAACTCAGATAAAACCATTATTGATGAGTCCGAAAAATTAATTTTAAGACTCATTAAAATGTCTTTAAATGTCAACAGAACATTAACAAACAGAAGTGAGAGTAAATTATCTGCCCGGCCACTTCTTTATTGCAATATATCCACTGATAATCCACCTGTCGTATTGTCATACTCACGTTCTTCTGGAGCTTGGTCTTGCTGATGTCCGAGAGGCTGAGGGCAAACAGCGCCTCCCTGGCTCCGACGTACAGCATGTCGTCCTCCTGGCTGAGCAGCAAGGAGGTGTAATTGAAGACGCCGTCCACTGAGAATCTCTTGGCTGACCTCTCCTTTGCATCTGGTGAAACAGCAGGAAAAAACACACTCTGGAGATTATCATCACAGAGCAGGACAGAACAGAGAAGGACAGACTGGAACAGAACATATCCTGATGCTGGAAGAACAAGAACTAACACAAATAGTCCCCAATTTAAAACAATTCACAATATCAAGTTGATTTTGCTTTCTGCAGGGAGAAAAACAATCAGAGATTTCCATATTACAGTGCTAGGATTTAGGATACATGTTGTATGACGGTTTAGGTTTTTTATTCTTGTTTTTTTTTTGGTTTTTTTACACAAAATACCTGGCAAAAGGATTCATTTTGAGATGATGCTGATAACAGTCTTTGTATGATAAGTATGATGAGTTTTTCATATCCAACCAGACATGCCATAAATGGTGACGTTAAAAACTAATTTAATCTGGTTACTGTCATACAATGCCCAAGCTTTCTCAAGTGATAAGATCACTACTTTATAATTATTGGTTCACAGAACTTAAAATATTTGAAGAAAAGTACAACAACTTGCTGGGAGATTGTCCAATGCAGAGATATGACAAAGTGCCATAAACTGAATCGTATGCAAGTCTATGGGTCTGACTTGTAAATTAGCCAAATGGATGAAGTCATCATTTTTAATCAATTGGATCTATGCATCATATGTAAATTATTATCATTCTTAAAAAAAAAAAGAGAGAATGCAAGTTCCTGCTTTACAATAATCAGGCCACAAGTTAAACTGAAGACATAAAAGTGATTAATATAAATAAATGAATGAAGAAAGAACTAACCATATGCTGATGTTTAGTTTTATGTTGAATCCAAAAACTACTTTTAATTAATCACACATTATTAAACCCTGAAAGACCACAACTGAGTACCACATAAACACAAAAATAACTCCCACTCCAATGTGTTGACCAAACACAAATATACGATCGGAAAGGTAACAACATCTAAACACATGTTTTACTACTTCCAGTACTCCAAGGAAATCCGTGAGTCTCCGTCAAGGCCTCACAGAAAGCCACAAATCTAGCAGGAAACAAGATCAAGTGGACAGACATCACATTACATCCGACGCACAGCGCAGCACAACACAAAGTGGTGAGCCTCAGTCAAATCGATTTATGATACAAAGGGGGGAAGCTCTCACTGAGCATGTTGTCATTTCTGAACGCCTCTCTGTTTATCCCTCTAGCAGCTACTGTAGCTCCACGAGAACGCCAGTGAGCCACGTCTGTAACCGTTCTGTGCTGGCTGGCTCTCTCTTTGCTCTGTGCTGTACTGGCAGCAGTGTAAAAAAAAAGAAAGAAAAAAAAAAGCCTCTTCCACTCAATGCCAATCTAAAACTCCTTCATTCTGCTGCTCGCCAACCCTCTTCAAATGAATCTCTTTAGCAGTGGGCCACGAGTCAAATTAGTTGTTTTTTTTCCTATGTCTTTCCCTTCCCTGCAGCCTCAAATAGATACAGTGATTAAATAGAGATTCAATGTACACTTTGCTCCCTTTAAGGCAATTCTCTTGGCATCAAAAACGAGTCAGGATCATCCACTACGGAGGCATCAGCAGCAGTTTTTTTTGGTACTGTTTTTCACTGTGAAAGTGGAGTTTCAAGAGGTTTGGATTGATTTTTTTTTTGTAACAGGCAATGGCTCTGACAATTGTACAATTTTCAGTTTGACCTACTGTGTGATGACTTGCTCAAACGACCCAATAAAAAAAGCCAACAAAGGCTTCCAGGAAGTCAGGACTCTGGTTTATTCAAGACCTTCAACTATTGTGACCTTTGAGAAATAATAGCCGAGTTGGTGTCCATGTGGATCTGGACCGGAGGATCTTATCACTTGATATCTTTCAACACGACTAACAATCTTCTTGAGGTCACCAAAGACACAGGATCTATGCAATCAAATATTTGTGCGTTCATTGCTCACATACTTCTTAACCTTTGCAGTTTTTGACCATCTTTGTAAATGTTTATCTATTGCCTCTCATTCCAAACATATTAAACACACTTGATGTGCTACCCAAAGCCAAAACACATTTGCTACTCCAAATAAGACTACGGGTCTCGTTTCTGGAGTCGTCAACATGACTATTTGCTGCAGTTAAACCGTTTGCAGCATCTCCCTTGTGTATAACCAGCAAACTTCAAATTTAGAGACTTCTGACAGTAAGAGAAAGACATCAGCGGTCAGTTTATCTCCAACACTCCAGGTGGTGCATAATGCAAAAGGGAGCCAGTAAACAGCAATAAATGTTTACAGCCCACGACTTAAACTTTCCAATATGCTCACAAACAAATGGTTCCTCCAACACTCAAGGCACTTTTGGCAGATGATCGCTTTTCCCCTTATGGGAGTGAAAACCAGCTGCACAGAACCAATCTTGTCCAAAATCAAATCTAAGGCCCTTTCCAGATCAACAGCCCTATTTCTGTTTAAAACTTTGTGACATCTGGAGTCAATGAAGAGGAGGGCCTGGATTTAAACTTCAGCGAGGGGATACAAAATAAAAAAAATACTTCCTTTAGTCATTCAGGACAGGAGAAAATAAAGTTCCAAGAAGCAGAAACTGGTTTTATTCAATGTGAATTAAGTCTGTTAACAAATGTCCTAAATGCTCATAAGGAGAGCTATACTCGGTCTCAGTGGACCCAGCCGATGGCAGACAAAGGAGTGCCATCCCTCCTCTCAACAGGGGAACATATCATAGCCTGACTGTCATGGCTCCCCTGAGTTTTTGCCATTTACTGGAACCAAAAACAGCCTTTCCTCAGCATATTAAAACTCTCTGACATAAATCACAGTGACATCCTCTTAGACAGACAATGGAATAACGAGCAAAGGAGAGCAAACTCATGAAACTTTTACTCAGAGAGCGGTCCGGGGCTACTTAGTGATAGTGTGCACGTGTGTGTACGTGTGTGTGTGTGTGTGTGTGTGTGTGTGTGTGACGGGGTCGTTATACTGAGTGGGAGTTGTGGTAACCAGGAAGATTGGATTGAGATGTTGACCTATAAAGAAACATGCAGACAACGGGAAGAAAATGTTATTTTCAAAGCACTCTGAGATGGATTTCTGATAAGAGCAGAAGGTCAAGCCAGTAACAAACGTCAGTTGTGTCAAACTTCTCTCTCTTTTTTCATCTAAAGCAGTTGGTTCTTTGGGAGATTTTTTTTTTACGCTTCCCAATGCTGCAGATCAGCTGTGTGTTTTGACATGCTTGCAGCAGAATGCCAGGCATCTGCAGGCCATTTCACAGCCAGGCACCAGGTCCATTCATCACCCGCCTGTTTAATCAGTTGGCTGTCACCAAAACCTCAACCTCGGCTAATGCTCATCACATCACACCTCCCATCAATATGGCTGCTTTATTGCCACTTTTAACACGCTGAATTAGTCAGTAGCACAGGTTCTTTGAAGGCAAACAAACTGTGTATATTTGCCCTCATGTCTCTGTGGTTGTGAAAGCTTACAAGCTGCAAAAGAAAATTGGCCAATGGTCCAAACTAGACCGCAGCGACACAATTCAAAAGATGCATTGTTTGAGAACAGATCAGGGTCTGCATGACATACTGACATTTAGAAAGTGAATGTCTTTTCACCACTGGGAATAACTGCTCAGCAATTAATTGGTTGAAATTCAATGTTGGCAGTGTATTCATTGTATTCATTGTTTGTGATGTTTTTGAGGTAAATATTGAAGGAACAAATCATAGTGCGGAGGATTTCAGAGAGCAACCGCTCTGTGATCACAGCAATGTTTGTGAGAGACTCAGACTAAATCTGTGAACAAACAATGAACAGCTACAAACTTCTTGAATTAAAACAGACACACATAAGGGGAAGCCTTACATCTTCTTCCATATGTACAGTATGTTATAGTCACGGCCTACAGATGCTTGTGTTAATGTGAGCTGCCTTACTGATGATGCAACATGCAATGACTCAAACAGGTGCTTGTCTGCTGGGATACACACGATCATTTTGCATAAGAGGCCGAAAAAAAACACCAAATAGACGAGCACATAGATCGACCAAAAGCAGAAATAGTTATTTTTTACATTTAAACCAGATATATCATCTTCATTTGGGACTTTTAGAGATGTTGGTACCCAAATTGTGTTACTTTTGGACAGAGCCAGGTTTGCCATTTCCAGGTCTTTATTTATATACTGTAAGCTAAACTAACTGGCTGCTGGCTGTAGCGTCACTTTTTCTGTACATACTACTATTTATTTTCTAATACTTTGAGACAAATAAGTGGCTG
This sequence comes from Anoplopoma fimbria, assembly GCF_027596085.1. NCBI lineage: Eukaryota > Metazoa > Chordata > Actinopteri > Perciformes > Anoplopomatidae > Anoplopoma > Anoplopoma fimbria. Next base: position 12,424,365 of record NC_072450.1, read on the forward strand.
TAATGAGAGTGGATATAAAAGTGAGTAATCGTCAGGGAAAATGCTTATGAATCATCAAAATACTAAATGTTCCAGACACATCAATTAAATCTTTTTTAGGATTCTTGATAACTCACTGAGCGTTGAGAGACCTCCAAAATAGCTCAGTGACATCAATTTAGATTTTCTCTGAATCCCCTTCATTCACATCACAGCTGAGAGTTCAGTGTGTGCTTACTCACCATTGAGGTAACTAAGATATCATCAGAGGGTGCCAGCTTGCAGACACAGTGTCACTGAGAAATAAAATACATGGCAGCGCTTTGGCAGGCATCATATTTCACAGAAACCGGAGCAGGATTAAACTATTTTTCCCAGGTTTAATAGTACTTCAAGGGTGGAGCGATTGATTGGCTGCTTGGTAGGTATACGCCTGCCAAGACACTCCTAAAAGCCCTGACCGTAAACATGCCCCAGATTTGCTAAAGCAGTGTGAGCCAAGTCACAAGACAAGGGGGCAACGGGGACAGAAGGGTTCGCTTGCAGCCGGGCGAAGAGAGTGCAGCACAGCCGATATTAATCTCACCGCGAGTTCTGCTTATCTTACATGCACAACACACATTTATCTCCCCCCCAAAAAACACTATCCATCTCTGCCCTTTGCAAGCTGAGGCTACACAAGAGCGCACAGCTTCAAGGCTCTCTGTTTGACGTGATTTGACAATGGACTTGATAGCCGCGCAGGAGCTCCTGACAGAAGCCGACAGGAGTCGCTTCAAGGTCATCGCAGCACTGAACCTCGTGATATTTGGGCAAAAGGATGGTTATTACATTGTCTGTGACTGCTGGCAACCAAGATGATGTAGTATGCCAGCCAAGTCTGCACAGAAACACTGTTTGTCTGCACAGTTAGAGGACACAGACAGGTTGGAGCAAACTTCACATAATTCCTTTATATGGTTTACCCAATCTTTATTGAACTGTCAACAAAGAAATCACTATAGTTATGTGAGTGGATTCTGTTATATTTAAAAGGGTACACTCCTAAATTAAGGTACTGTAAGTAAAAACTACAAAAGCTGATAAAGACAAGGACAAAGGCAGAGAGAAATTGGGGCTAAGAAAATCACACTTTAATAGGCTGTAAATAAAAGCTAACAGCACTGAATCAGTTTGAATGTGACACCCACAGTATCTGTAAGGCCGGGCAATGAGGGCTCACAGATGTGTTGTGTTGTTTGTAATCACTGGATATGACGGTGTGGCTTTGCTGCTATTTTGTGTGTACTGTACACGCTGTGTATATGAGTCAGGAGTGTACACATCATACTGAGGGACAGCTGCACCTTGCAGATAATAACCAGAGCCTGACAGTGGGTAAGTGCAGTGTTTGCTGTGTGTGAGGATTATGCAGCAAAAGAAAGGTGGCCTCGGAATCAGGGGAACAACAGAAAAACCATGAAATGATTGAATATTTGTTAGCAATGTCGATCACTTTTGTGTACTGTAAAATCCATGAAATACTGGAAAATATCCCCTTTACCCTCTGAAGAAAAAACAACACGAGTGCATATAACGCTGCCATACCTCTAAAAGCAAAGAACAAGGGGCTGACAGGCATGGTGCTCTGCCCTGTAATTATTGGCTCTTAGGTGTCATCCTGCTGCACTCTAGATTGGCACGCACCCACCCAACACTCAAAGCAGTGGAGCGATGGAGCGCAGTGGTCTATCATGGCTGAAAGCCTACAAAATCCTGGATATTAGCTAGGCGAGACACTCTATGTGGTATCTGAGTGGGTTATTCAAACACAGGCTGAAATACAGAGAGAGAGAGAGAGAGAGAGAGAGAGAGAGAGAGAGAGAGAGAGAGAGAGAGAGAGAGAGAGTTGATATAATTTCCTCACACATACAATTCAAAATAGACGTGCCTGTGCTCGTCATGTGTGGGATGCCTCTTCAACCTCTCTCTCTCTCTCCATCCTCCTCCTACCCTCTCACTAAAGACAGTAGATGTCACAGGAATCTGACGCACACAGACTCAGATTTTAAGATATGCATATTCTTTGGCTTCTAAAAGTGAAAATAAATCTGCCAACTTTCGTTCAACCTTCTGAATACCAAAAACTCATTATTCATTAAAAAGTGTGTTAAAGGGGGGTTTAACTTAGAATTAATTCAGGTAACTTATAGTCAGCATTTTCAAAGCATAAGTGATTCAGTGTATTTGCATTCTGTGCTTTACTAAAGTAGTTGTAAGGACGTTCATTTTGAATTTTAAGTAGTGCAATGTGTGTTCAGCTTATTTGTCCAGGAATAACTCAACAACCAAGAACCAAGCCTTCCCACCAAGCCTTGTGTTAGCCAGCCGCCTGCAACCTGCTGATAAAAGTGAACGGGGTTAGCTCCAAAGTTAGCAACAACTCCGGCTCAGGCAAACTTATGGTTGGCCGACCTTAAAGTTGGACCAGTTATTCTTCTTACAGCTTATAAAAAAGTTACTACAAGGAACTTCAATTTGTGTCAATTTCCACAGTCCCTGTGGATGAAAGCAGTAGAATTTCTGCACACCAGAATCCCTTTAGAAAACATTTAATTTTACTGGAACAGGGTCTGAAATCTACTCCAGTCAGTCCTGGTTCTGGTTCTGGTTCTCCCTTTCCTCTAGCAGTTAATGGTTTAACGTTTTATATGATATTAACATCCTTAAATAGTAGATTTTATTTGTTAGTGGGGAGGTCCGCCATTCTCGCATGGGAGGAATTCAAATTGGATTCACACGAATGAGAGATCCACAGGAAAGGATTCTGAGTGTAATCCAGAATTCCTGATTGCATCACTGCTGTATCACAGCTGTGTTAAGTTGCTGCTTATGCAAACTCAACACTTCTACACAAAGGGACTTTTATTGTAAAGCAGTATAGTGTTTGTTACTGAGATCAGCACCGACATGATCGTTCGTCAAAAATGCATCTGTAATATCTGCATTCTTTTGAACAGATTAGAACACACTAGCTGCTCTTTCTTATAAAGTAGCTGCTCGAGGAGCGTTCTTTGTTGATAATCTTCAAAATTGTGACTTTAATGAAGTATCTGACTCTCCACATCCTAAACCGCCTTCCTCTACTTCAAGTGTTCTTTATTTTGGTACTTATGGCCTCACAGAAAACACCAAGAAAGATTGCCTTGATGAATGACATGATGTCTATGTCTCAGCCAAGTGGACTTGAAGATAAAAAAAATAAAAGATGGCCAAATCCAGCTGGCTTGCACATGCTTACAGATGGTTTCTGCTACAGCTAGAATCCCATCAAAGTACACTTCGATAATCTCCTCTGCCATTTTCTAGCTTGCACACTTGTCAATTTTTAGGGCACCAGTGGAGCTGTGTGCAGTTTGCTAAGTGCACTCACTTTGGACTGGCATGTGTTAAAGGCCTTTAAGTGGGACCACAGCATGAAGACACAACCCTCTACCCTGCATGTGTGTCTGCGTGCATGTGCGTGTCTCTGCAGAGGCCCTTGATGAGAAGAGCAGGCGCACAGAGTCTGCTGCTCTCTACTCATCCACCACAATGTAAAGTAGTAACGACGAGAAGTGGTCAAGCACATCGGTTTTATGCTCCTTGCTAATGGTTCTTCACACACACACACACACACACACACACACACACACACACACACACACACACACACACACACACACACACACACACACACACACACACACACACACACACACACACACACACACACACACACACACACACACACACACACACACACACACACCTCCTCACTGTCACATGTATCTAATGTCGTCATGCTACCATCAGGATCCTGGTGGGGTGAGGACCTCCATACCTGCTGCATTAGCCTCCATATTTTGGCTCATAATGGTTATTCTGCCCTCACAAAATTTGAAATAATAAAAAAAATCATATCTATTTCCGTCACTGGTGTCAATCATATTGATAAGGACAAGGAATCCAGGAGTGCTACTAGCTGTAAAATCAGACACTGTAACTGAATCCTTCAGCTCAGTCTATATAACATACAGTCAGCCTCACTCTCTCCATTTACATACACCCACAAGTCGGAATAAGACGCATGTGGAGTGCATTAACATACTGGAACCAAATCAGGAAAGTTCTGACTTTTAATGAAAGATACATGAGATGACTACTTTTAACCATTTAAGTTCTGCTTCAACTCAAATGTAGTGCGTTGTTGTTTTCAGATTATGATGGTGAATGGTACTGATGTATTTTTAAGTGCATAAAAAGATTTAATTTCATTTTTCATCATGCGTATCAACTTAGTTTGTTGAGTTTTACAAATTACCAAAACATCGTAGTCATTTGTCATAAAAATTACGTAAATAAGTTTAGAAAAACATGATTACTGCCAGCATGTATTTTTACCTACTCCAGCATTACTACTTCTGCAATACAAAGAAAATTTACTTCTTGAAACGAGGAATGCATTTACACCTTTTCGACCTCTTGAGGTGATTTGTACAATAGTTTTTAATATGTTTTGAATGCCTTTTAGATACATTTACACTTGGTTTGAATTTTATAGAAACCAAAATGAAAGTAATTTTTTACAGCAATGTGGACACTGAAGTGTGACAGAAAACATTTGTTTTTGTATGATATAATAAAGACTTAATTTACTTATTTGATTTACAGCTAGAAGCACCAATAATTAATGCTATTTATCACGCTATGAAAAGTTAAATTCAGTCCATTGTAGGTGCGGTTTTTGTGTCACAGTTACTGTAAAACTGAAAAAATCTCTGCTGAAAGATGAGATAAAACTACATTTTGGTTTTGGACAAATCCACACTACATCCCAGTAAGCCCAAAAAAATACCTAATGACTTTCTTAACCTCGCATTCCTCTCTGTCCATCTTAATTAACAGCTGCACCGTTATTCCTCGCTGCTTGCCATTGTCTTCAAATCAAATGTTCCTAGTTGAAATCTGCTCAGACGGAACTTTTCTGTACATTCCCTGGAGCGTGCAAGTGATGAAGCCATTAAAGCGTCTGAAACAGACCGAGTTGATGTGCTGTAATTATGTTGCATTGTTGCGGCTGTTATGGCATTATATGCAGGCACTTGTGAGTGCCACCTCTGCTGGAAGCCTCAGACCGCTTTTCTTTCAGGATCAGAGGCGTGTCCTTGCCGGGTTTTTAGGTGGGCATCGGAGCATGTACCGAGCATTTGGCTTGACCCCCCTCTCTCGCCCGCCCCTCCCCTGTTTCTACACTGCGATCCACACACTGCCAAGGTCACTGGATTAGCATGCATGAGAGAAAGCGCACAATATTCGCAGAGCATGAACCAAACGTAAACAGGAACGGACACCGGGTACACAGAGCCCACGCAGCATGCTGGGTAGCTCCGTTTAAAAAGGGGCATTTTGATTTGCTTCTTTACTAGCAGACTGTGGGAAAGTATTAAAACGGAAAATCTATTCGGAAAATCTCCTTTGTTATACATTCAGTTAATATCCTACAAACCTTGTATAACCAAATGGTAAGTGACAGAGTCTCTGGATGCCTACTTGTGAAGCTGGGTTTAAAATCAGTTCGACGTGAGCTTTGTCGTATTTAATTTCTTCTCTCTTCCAGGAAACCTGTCACTATGTTAAATTGACCTGATAAAAGACACAGATTTGACAATGATTCTTTCTGACTAATGACACATGTTGTTCTTAATTTCCCTTTCATGGGGGGGGGGAAGAAAAAAATGGCATACAGCATGTACAAGATATTCAAAAAGATTTGGCTGCATCTGTCCCCAATCTTTAAAAGAAAAACTTGCATATAAACATATACAATAAAATAAGCTACACTGCTGAATCACAGAAGAAGAAGAGTGACATACAATACAGCTCATGCACTCGAACCAGTTGCCAAATGCCCCTTGGCAGCGCATTAATGTAAACTGTTCTTATTAAGTGCATGACTTGAATTTCTCCTTCATGTTCCAAGTGCAAGAAATAGAAAAGAGGAAAAATAAATCATCTCCTCAGCGCATATCTGGAGAGAGACAGTAACATCCTGCCTGAGATGTTTCTGATAACTAAACAGTGATACGTGCCGCATGCCTAACCGATGCTTGCTGCTTCAAGTCCCATGATCCTTTGTGCCGTCTCTCTGCACAAGAGCCGTAATGAAAAACAGACAAGGCTCTCCAACTGCAGCGACCACAAAAACCTCCACTCACTACACATGAGAGATTAGCCTGCTCATTAGGAGAGAAGGAAGGAGCGAGAGTAGAGGGAAGGAAGACAAAAAGAAACAGGGACTCCTTTCCAGGAAAAAGGCCATGTTGAGGCAAGGGTCCTCTCGAGAGAAAACAGTCCTGGTCCCCCCTTTCTTACAGACTACACAAACCAGAACGGAGGTTTAAAACAGTGACCTGCTTTACACATTTTGCATCAATGGCGCGAGTTGAATTGAGGCTAGTTTATATACAAAACGTTTAGCATGTCAGTGAAGCTGTTTATGCAAAGCTGTAATCTTAATGAATAGGACACAATCAGTGTCAGTGACGTTTAAATACGATTTTCTACGCCCTATTATCAGCTGAAAAGCATGTTGTCTCACACTACTACTTATGCTCTCCCGTTGAGAAAATCTCACTAACCAACTGCTACCGTCAAAATACATGAAATTTAGATTATGAATGCTGAGTGGAGCAAAAGAAAGCGAGGGGAAAAAGGAACATCAGTGGTTTGCAAAACACTTTGCTGGGAACCAGCCTTGGGCCAATTTAATCCATTTAATTCTTTGAGAAAAAGTTAAATGGCTCAAGTTGTTCTGGGGTTTGAGCGATGCCAATTTAGAGATGCATGTGAATTACCGCATGAAGCCTTGCTGAGTTGGCTGAGGAGTGAAGAAAAGAAACATCAGATTGTTGTTTTCAGAGGTAGGAACATCAATTTCAGACAGGTAGTGTTTACAGGAGCCGACGCACCCTGCATACACACAAGCCTGTACTTTACTTGCTGCTGGATCGGCATATTTGCCTGTGTGAGCAATGTTGCAAAACAAAGATGAGGACAGGATGAAAAATACATTGTAGGAGCCAGGGAGCTAATTTTAAGAATCAAATTGTAAACTTTCCTTTTTCCAACAGCTACAACACAAGATGTTGAATAATAGGTGTTAAGCAACACTTCCCCGATAGCAGGCAATTTTCTAAACAGCATCCTTATTTTTCTCTCTCCTCATTTGTCATACACTCCCAGAATGCATCAATCAATTACCAAAAAGCTGTTAGCTGAGCAAATAGGGAAAAACAGCACCATGTCTTTGTATTGTAAAAGCTTAATCCACAGTCATTATAATAAGAGGAGCGCTGCGGTGTGAGTAATTACATGCAAGTCAGGTGCAAAAAAGGTCTCAATCAGGGGATTTGCCAGGAGAGACATTTAGTTTATATTTGTGAGATAAACTGTTGCATTCAGCTGTACAATACAAACAGGTCAATTAGCAACAAAAAAATGGAGGAAAAGCCAAGTGCTTTTAAAGTAACAAACTAAAAACTACGACTATATGCACTGCACAATATTTCATAGGCCAAAAATAGTATCACTCTGAGGAGCCACACAAGTGATAGCTAATATTAAAAAAGACCTTCAGGGTACAAACATATAAGTGCATGTATTTATGAGAAGTGGTGCTTTTAGTTTCAGGCATCTTCAAGTTGGCACACGTACATTTGAGCCTGCAAGCACTTGTGATCTGTGACATGTCTCTGTGAGTACATTGCTACAAAGGTTGCTTCACCACACACTTGTTTGCTGCTGTGTTTGTTTTCATTGTTCACGGTTGACCTAAATTACGTTATTTTGTGTGGAATTGACAGATCGCTAAACTCCATCGCCCTAAATTACCGATGCCGACAGGGGTAGACAAAAGCAGGATACTAATTGCTAGGTAGCGACAGTTCATTTCGTCAGCTGAAATTACAAGTACTGTAGCCGGTTTCTCAGTTGAATTTAGCAAGCTAATTAACCTAACGTTAGCTAACCCTATTAAAAGGGCGTAAGTATGCACTTGATGGCTACATACATGATATTGTGCTCGAAGACCAAAGCTAAACCTGCATGTCTGAGGCAAAAAGTTAAGATCCTCAACTGATAATAATCCATGTTGAAGACATTGAAATAAAGAAATAGTTGTTTTATTGCAGTGTGGAAGTAGTTAGTTCTAGTTCCTAGTATGAATTAGAAACCATAAGATCAGTCTGACATTTTTCTCTGACTAGTTACATTAAAGCAGATAAACAGAATCTTAAATCCATTCCGCACGTTTTTCAAGTATTTTTTTTTTTAAGGATAAAAAGAAGAAACCATCAACCAAACATTTTATATACAGAGTACTGTCTTACAGCCCCACACACAACACTTTAGCATCTGACTAAAGAATGAAGAATCTCTTATTGGTTAAGCCCTTCGCATATCTAGAGAACCATTCATCTGATCTACTTCACACCTGCCGGTTGTGTTTCTGGATCTACTTCACACCTGCCGGTTGTGTTTCTGGGGACATGTAGTTTGTACAATTTGGACATGTAACACATTTGGTATTAAAAAACTTTGAATAAACAAGGGACAGCGCTTTGTGAAGCAGTGAGGGCGCTTTGTGGGCTGAGTCGACCATGATATTGTTACAACCTTTACACACTTATCTTCTTCACTGCCCTGGAGTCAACAGGCAATGAGCTGTTCTCAACAACATTGCAAGAACGACTTTCACGGGCCAAGCTATCGATCTGCACTAGTTTTTTAGCAATCCTAAACTTGACAAACCTGCCGAGCCTAGTATTGGTTGCTTAGCTATGATTTGACAATTGCTTTTTGGGAAGGGGTTCAGTGAGCGATCAATAATTAAACAAAAAAATACAAACTTAACACTGGAATCTCATGTCTCTTGCAGTGTCATTACATAGAAAAAGGTGTCAGGTAAGTATTTTCGACTTACTGTAAGGGAAACTGATGCGTGGTGTGACATCATCCTCAGTGGCCTTCAGTGATTGGAGGCAGCCAGCCAATAGCAGCGCAGCAGCCAGAAGACAGTGGACAGTCGCAGCTAATGTCCACATGGTTGCCTGATCCTCTCACACGGACAAACACAAATGTACACCGTTTGTTTTAAATTTCCACGGAATTCATTAAGCCTCCCTCGAATCCGCAGAGCTTTATTTTCTCACTCCCATCTTCCTGCAGGCTGAGGAGGAGTGAACGTGTCCTTGACTTGATTCTTGTACTCCCAGTGGTCCTTACACGCGGTTAGTAGACTCTGTACACAGAGAAGAGGAATTCTTCCTGGATTAAAGGCTGCTTGTTGTCATCTTCTCATAGTGCTCTTCAATAGATCAGCACTAAGCTCCAACCAGCGGCCATTTAGTAAAAGTCATTTTGGATCTGTGGAGAGAAGAGAGAGAAGTTGTTGCTTTATGTTTGATCCAAGAACATTAAAAAAATTATAAAAATAAAAGATGAAACACAGGCTAGAATAACAGATCCAGATCCAACTACTGACACTATAACCCACAACTACAAAAGCAAAAGAACTGATACATTTGGAAGCGGTTCATTCTGGCGGATGGTACAGATTTTACTCCAAACAAAGCATTGAGAATTCAAGAGTTAAGGTGTTTATCACCCAGAAATCACACTTCATCTCTCTGTCTTTAGACTAAATGTAGCACACTGATGGCTTCAGCTAAAGCCTTAATGATACAAACAAATATTTATGCTCCTACTGTTCACTCTTTCACCACACTGCCAAAGAAAAACTCAACTAAACAGACCATTCAGACCACCAGCCAGCTTAAATGAACACACACATCATGTGGTAGCTTAAAGGTTTTACAAACTGTATAGTCTAAGTGAATGTCCAATTTGCACTGAAGCCCACAGCGTTTCTCTCAGAGATAAAACACATGTTGGACTCTTTTTTAACCCCTGTATTTAATTTTGCTGTCATCAACAATCGGTGAGAGATCCCTGAGAAGATAATATGGCAGCTTGGCTCCAATTTTGTGGCTATGTTGGGAAATAAATGAAAGAACAGTGACTCCCAAGACAAGTCTGTAATTTGTCTCAAAGAGGAGCAATGAACACATCTGCTCTCTGACTTTTATTGGCCTCAGCATGAGTGTGCAGATAAGGTCCCGGTTATGTAGATTTATGCTGAGATCTTTTATTTAGTAGGGGGTTGCCTTTCTTGGAAAACATTTGAAATAAGAAACTACTCCCCTCTTTGCTAAACAAACACAGGACATTTGATTAAAATAAATATACAAAAATAATCATAAATATCTATGAATAAAATAAACTGTAGTTCTTTAACAGCAATTAAAAAAACAATTTGCCACTTGGGGGTGGTGGGAACAAGCTGTAAACACCATGTCAATGGACCTTTTAGGTTGGTATGGTGATTTTTTTTAGCAAACAGCTGCTTATTTACACATTCAGCTAAAAACACTCTTTTAGCTGTTTTTGGTCTCCACTAACACTTAAGGGAAATATCTGTCTCTTAAGCTTCTAAATGTTTTATGGTCACCAGCTAGTTGCTAACTAACTCACTGAGTGGAGAGTACGGTCTAAATTATATGTGGGTTTGTTCCGGGTGGCTCTTTTCATGTTGCACAGCCCTTCCATGATAAAGTAAATAAACTGATTATAGTTTAAAATCAGCCATGCTTAAGATGTCTGCGAGGCGGTACTAAACTAAAGACAAAGCATAGTTAAGGCTGTTGGGAATGACACGTTTTGCTTGTGCTGACAAATCAATACGTTGACCTGTTGATGGTGCTAAATGAGAAATGAGAAGATTACCAAAATAACTCAAATTCACCCTGAGAATGGGGGACAAATTGTTACTTGATTCTCAGGATTTTACCGATATCTTAATAGTACAGATACTTAAGTCAGTAAACAAAGCACAGCCTGTTCCTGTAACATTCGAACACAACTCACTACTATTTATTGCACGACAGCGCTGGATGTCTCCCCCCTGAGCTCTCACTTAGGTGGTGACGTTTAGAAAGTAAACAGTGGAGAGTTTCTGGTCGAGAGCTTACGTCACTGCTACAACTCCCACAGGACCTCATTCAAATATTTATAGTCGCCAATAAATCCATACGACCGGGGGGCTCGGTTAGTGGCCCCAGGTTGTCTACTGAGACAGCACCATTTTAAAACTTCTGATCAACTTGGTCATACAAAAAGATTTGAGGGACAAACTGAGATTTACAACCCTTTCTCACCGCCACTAGACAGACCAGTTGGTTAACACACATACAGAACGGCACCGTTAGCAGCTTGCTAACTGAATGGCTTGTTGAGTTTATGGCTTGTATTGTAGCTCGCTGGCAAGCTGCCCATCTTGCATAATGCCTGGGTATCTGCCATTTTTGTAGGTAGGTGAAGGCTCATCCGTATCACATTTGCTATGACAATACAGATTACTGTAGTTTTACTGCATAAAACTTATTTCACTTATATCTTTATCTGTGCTTCCCCCTTGTCTCTGTCCGTCCGTTGGTCTCAACCAGTGGACCAACATGTCTGTGTCACTTTTCAATTCACTAGCAGCCTGCTTTGGCTCCTGCTGCTACACTGAAGCAAGCCGAGCGGGAGGCTAAAACACCAGTCTTGATCCGGTAGCATCTCCCTCCTCCTCGGCTGGTGCCTCTCATACCTGCTGAGACGGCAACAACAAGCATGGCAGCCCAGCGTGTGTCACACACCCCAGGTCTCCATGTTCTCAGGGCTTATCCTTGTGCAACTCTAGAGGTCCTTTAAATTTTAATGGAAAGAAAAGAGGTGCTGCTCAGAGGGTTTGCTGGCACAAAATTAGGACGCTTTTTGGCTAATTATAAGAATAAGAATAAATATCCCAACACTGTTGCATTGACCCTTCAGTGACCAAAAAGGTTGATGGTGGTCGCCGTGCAAAGTCACAGGTTATAAATGGTCACTATGGGCACTAGATAAAAGATAACGAGTAGTTAACAGAGAGTGTTAAAGAACTGAATGAATGGTAAACATATTGAGGTCTGATTTGGTCCAAATTGCTATAACAATCATTACTCTTTGTATTTTTAGAAATGTATATATATAAAAAAAAAATAGTAAGTAGTATAAACCAAATCAGAGCTTCTTAGTGAAAGTTAAAACTACTACAACTAAGTCTTGTAAAAAATTCAATACATCTTCATCCTATAGTTTTATACCTTCTAGCCTCTTGAATTTGAAAACTGCTCTCAGCTGCCTATTCACAGAAAACACAAATTGTACTTTGAAGCAAGAACAAAAAAAGTTGGAGTTCTCAGTCTTACTCGTAGTTATGTCAATAGGAAGAGGCCCCTGCAGCAGACTGGGAAACTTAAGGTATCTGGGGAATCCAAAATACAGGATGACTCACGGGTGTGAAGCCTACAATATTCATTTAACTAAGGCCGGCACCTGAGGAGGACAAGACTGATGTTCGACACCCAAGAGGCGAATCCGCAGAGGCTTAGAGGCTTGGTAAACGGCTATAATGACACACTTATCCTGTTTTCTTTTACATTATTTTACCTTGAATACCATGTCAAGTACATGAATATTTTTGTCAAATTAATCATGTAGTGTCCTAATCCATCCTGAAGAAAAACTAGGCATGGATCTGAAGAGAAATTAAATATTAATAAGCATTAAATCATATTTGACAGCAAGTACTCGACCAAAGAAAGTGATCTTATTAGAAGCAACAATTATATCACTTATAGGATCAGAGCTCTATTCAACTGGAGCTGTAACAGTACAGGCGACCCACTACGCTCGGTGCCACAGGACCCATCTGCTCATCTAGGAGAAGGTCTGCTGCTCCATGTATCTATGAAGGGGGAATCTGGTGCCATATTGCTTAAGGCTACAGATTCATTAACCTTTCGAACCTCCCTCGGGCTCCGTATTAATACCTGCATCTGTTGAGGGAGAGAAAGGAAGTGACAGACACATTGGACGATACACTCGGCCAGGTCATGGCAAGTTCACTGGACAGGGAGTCAGATGAATGCTAACCATTTGGCTAGCTTTGTGTAAACGACTGGGCTTTGTGCTCGGCAACCAGCTCCCAATAACTCATCCCGGCAAAGTGACTCGTTTCTCATTTAGTCTTTGGCACAGACGGAGGCACTTATGGAGATAATCATCGGCTGGGCAGCACCCTGTGATGAGAGCGCTATCACAGAGCTCGACATGAGGCTAGATTAGGACGACGTCCAATCCATTAACGGTATCATGAGTATGTCTAAAGTCCAAAGAGAAAGAGAACTATAAAAGCGTTGGCATTTAATTAGGCAGCACTCAGATTTTTTTTCCAGGTTTAAGGGTGACTTTGTAAGACTGCATCTGAAAGTCAGTACCTGCTCCAAACAAATATAAAAAAAAAGGAATCAACAGGATTTATTGGAGGGTGAAATATTTGTCCTTGTCTTGCAATAATGTTAGGTTGATTGTTTACCCCCCCCCAAAGTCTGACCCTAAAAACAACATGGGTCAACGTGGGTCACTATTCAGAGAGATTTATGGAGCCATTATGTTGAGCAGAAAAGACCTCAATAGGTGACTGACAAGGCAGAGACTGCCCTCTGAGCTGCCATTATAACTCTCACTTATAGCAGCCGGCTTAGCTGAGTGAGCTGTGCATGATTGGTTTAAATTCAACCAAGGGGGATGGCGGGGGGGGGGGTAAACCATCTCCCCCAAAGAATCAATGATTGGCTTTTCATAGACTTTGACTTGTTTGTTTATTTATTACTAGAAGATATTATGAAGCAGTGTTGGCCATGTCACTAGAAAAATGTAATCCATTACTCATCTCGTGTTCCTCATTGAAACTTTAACAATAACTCACAAGCATAAGTGTTTAATCATCTTAGTCCAGCTTTTGGAAGAGTTTGGAAGCCTTCATCATTCATCATACTGAACATCAACAGCTAGCTTGAAGTCCTGTCCTCACAGGAGTTCACATACTCACCCAGACTCTGAATGAAACCAGGTGCTAAATATGGGTTTAAAAGTGGAACGCAATAGCAAGCAATCTGTAAATAAATACACAACATGTAAATAAACCAAATTCTACCATTCTGGTAGATGCCATACATCGGCTTTTTTACACCAATAGCCAAGCTAGCTAGCATGTCCTGGGCCGGTCTCTCTACTGAACGCACAGATAACCGATTTCAACCAGTGACACCTGACTGTAAATCTGCGTACAACACTTTAATGTAAGTATATTAAGGCCAGGAAACTGTCCAAGAGATTACATAGAACCTGTTATATGTTGAAAATACAGCTTATTATTGTCTTTTCTAGCAGTAGGGCTGTGCTGGTATCATCTGCTCCAATAGGAAATTTCAATAATGGAAAAAAACAGACAGTAAAAGCAATGAGCCTCATGCTCCATGAAATCGGTTTTACTTTCATTAAGCTCCATGAAAGCATTGTTTCAATTGCATTCGGAGCAGCATGCTGGCAAGGGGACGATTAGGGGTCCAATGCTAAAGACAGAGCGATCTGCTGACACAGTGCAACAACCCTTCACATAGCTTGATATACGCTACGTTTTGAGGAATAAATTCCATTTTTACAGCATCATAAGTTCCAAAATTGTCTTTTTTCCCCACAACAAAACTTGCAGACATTTTAGTCCATCTGATAAATATCAAATAAAAAGATGATTTAGAACAAAAACAGGTACTCTTGCTTTGTAGACTAACTAAACTAAACCTTTAAAGTGTATTCCTTAGTCAGGGGAAGGTAAAGTAGTACTGTTATTTTCAAGTCTATAAAATAAAGGGCTATGTACTTTGTGTGAACATGGGGGTACATCATTTCCTCTCATCCAACCCACCTGGGAATGGGACAGGGGGGATTAAAGAGGAAGGTTTAAGCTGAGAGACTGCTCCCAGCACCAAGAAAGCAGACTCCTAAATAAATCACGACCGGGTTAAAAATAAACCGTAACTGTATAAGTTTGTCTACACTGGTGCCAAAACGGCTCATGCTTTCGTAGGAATGTACAGAAGCTTACAGGTTATACATCTATCAGAGACAAATCTCCAGGATATCCTCTCACAGAGGCCAGCGAGTAGTTTTTAATATGAACTACTTTGTAAAAACAAGCTGAACACAATACAGCCCTTATGAAAACATCTCTCCAGCCAGACATTGTTTTGATTTTGCTTCTTGTAGCAAATTCATATAGAGCGGGAAATCAAATGCTAAAGTTAACATTTTACAGAGAGTTTTTTACTTTAAAATGTCAACAGGAGTGAAGGAATCAATAGGACATCAACTATTACAAATTGAGCGAAAGCAGATCATTTTCTGCTTTCACTTTTTCTCCCATGTTACAGAAATAACAAACACACACAGACACACACACACACAATACAACCAGAGAGAGAAAATTGTTAATTTAGTGTCTCTTCAATATCATTTGTACCCTGCAGGTAGAAAGCAGCCAAGGCCTCTGTGTGTCAGTACTCAACAGACAAGACTCTAACCCAGGATAAAATAAAAACATTTATGCATGCTCCAACTTTAGGTCTCTTATATGGGCAGCTGCACAGATTTATTATCCTGACGCCAGAAGGCAAACTGTGTAAAAGAGACAAATCTGTACAAATGGCACAAAAAAACCTAATCAAGAGCCATCAGTTTAACATATCCCTCTCTGTTTCCTTTATGCAAATGTGTTTCTGTTAACGATAGCAAGCAGCTGATAATGTGTATGTTGCAACACACTTTCCCACTTCTTTACTATAGGGTTTTACAGAAAAAGATAAAGACAGATTAAAAATAGAAATATCTCAAAACCTTTTTGACAGATATCAGACTCACTGTATATTTTGATGCAAATAAAAATTACACGTCTTGACCTTTTATTCAGCCAAAATGACCAACTCCTGAATGCACATTAAAATACTTTATAGTTGGTTTGCTTAAAAAAAAAAAAGAGGCAGAAATCTTTAGATTGTGGGCTTTATTTCCTGGACACATCATTATCTGCCATCCTGAATTTATTTGACAGTAATACGAAAGTGTTTGAGAATTGAAACCGACAGCATTTACTGAATAATTGATTCACATGTGTGATCCCAGTGTGATAATATCAGGATACTGATGTTTCCTGAATGTATTATCAATTATTCATTGGATCATCTTTCTATTGATGACTGGCTGTAAAGCATCCTGCTTCCGTATGTCCCTGGTGCATTCAAATGATTATGACAACAAAATTATGGGAAAATGCTGTATTACTAATGACGATTTTACTCAAAAGGCATCGAACTTTCTAAGAAGCTAATGGCAATTCCGGTCATAAGCTAGTCACTTCCCACAACCTCAAAATGACTCACTCACTGGTGTTTCAAACTGCCATCCGGTAAAAGTCAATATGGATCAAAGTTTCCTTTCAGAATAACAGAGACAAAGTGTACTTACTAAACTAGAGAGCACTCAGTGATGGCATGTTCAAGGTGCTATTTTAGGAACAGACAATGTGTACAATTGCTTGATCTGCTTCCCGAAGATCTGAATCAATGTCCAGAAAGATGTGTGGTCGCTATGCTAACAGGAAATACAAATAATAAAACAGAATGCCATTTTTCACTTAAACAACAGTTTTAATAACTAGAGTAGATCAAGGTATGTTTAAATTCCAATCCTTATGCGAGTAAGACAGCCTGGTGTAGGTGTTAATCTGCTCCTAACCAAGTTATTTGAATGCATATTACCGCACTGACTCTCTGTTCCACCTCTTTGCATCGAGCTTCCTTTTGATAATCAGGTACATGGCTGAACATTGAATATGCCCTAATTGGCTTTGTGTGACCCTGAGCCACCAGACAGGTCTGTGTTAATTGTTTAACTACACTACGTGCACTGTTCCCATGATCCCATCGTGCCCGTGTCTCTGAGTCAAAGGCGTTCATTAAAATGCAGCGATGAACTCAGATTCTACATCCCTCTGTGTTACACTCAGGTTGGCAATGGGACTTGACTTTCTGCAACGTTTGCTATAAATGCTGTATACACACATAGTTAAAATCAAGAACAAAGATTGAGATGTGACGCCACTTAAAGGTTGCTCCAAAGCTGGAATAGGCTTTGAGGAATATTCCAACTCCCTCTTACATTTATGCACATACTGCTCATCGTCGCCACGCAGGTAGGAGCAATTATCATTTCAAACGAGCGAGTGAAGCAGAACTGGCAGAGGAGATAAGTGCTTAACGCTGAGTTAGGGTCACCTTATTCCCTATGATACAGAGTTGCCCTTGCCTCGAATTATTCAAGCCTGGTGGGGGAACAGTGGGAGATCGGTCTTTGAAAAACTCCCAAAGCGTCAATAATGAGCTCTGCGTGTCAGTCAGAATACAGTGTGATAGGAGGCATGATTTCCCAGAGTCTCACTTGATCTCTACCCGGTTGCAGGAACTACGCGAATCTCTGGAGATGCGCAAGCCACTTATAAGGAAAGTCACTCTTCTGCATCTAAAAATGGTTGATATTAATCTACAAACTCACCAGAAAACAGATT
The DNA here is from genome assembly GCF_027596085.1 of Anoplopoma fimbria. Classification (NCBI taxonomy): domain Eukaryota; kingdom Metazoa; phylum Chordata; class Actinopteri; order Perciformes; family Anoplopomatidae; genus Anoplopoma; species Anoplopoma fimbria. The sequence continues at coordinate 12,441,967 of NC_072450.1, forward strand.
TCACTAATCTCCTTTTGTTTATTATGTGCGTCTGGGTTGGAAAAAGCTCTCAACACTTTTAACCCGATGATCCATTAAGACTAATGAAGTGCGCTGACCAGTCAGGAAATCCTCATGATTAGAGTCGAACATTTTGCTTCCGCTGGGAACAAAACATAGAGACAGAGGAATTTAGATTTCCACTTGCTTAAAGCTCTACAGCTCCAAAAACTGCAACTTAATGACTTTCTAAAAAGGCGTCAGCAGTGAGGAGAGAGAAAAAAAGAAAAAGCATTTATTTCCATTCCACTTTGGCCACCTTGTGATGTTCTAGCAGAGAGGTAAAGGGAACAATGTTGCCATCAAAGCTGCAAATGGCCACAACAGAGAACAACATCGCATTCATCTGCTGAAATGATGATGATGATGATGTCAGTCCTGTCTGTGAACAAACTCTGTGGCGTGACAAAGAAGAGTGGAAGATTTACAATCATGTAATCACACAATAGAGGCCTTTGTGAGGTCTGGACCACGCTGTGTTAGCATCACAGTTCATCTGCTAATTATGCCATCAAACCCAGAGACTTGGCGATCCATAGTAGGCTGTTCCTCTCATGACTTAAACATCGAGTCGGGGAGGGCACGATAAATCCCTGCAGTTAAACCGATGTGAAGACTCATTTCTTGACTCGAGTTGACAAGCAGGGTGATAGGATTTAAAAGTGTATCAGATGACAATATTTAGTTTCTGGCCCTTGGTTCACCTCGTCAGCCCCACACAGTGAAATCACGTCAACGTGTTCAGGTATAAACGCAGATGATCTTAATGACAAAGCCTTGACCACAAAACTGTTTCTCACTTCACAAGTGGAAACATGACACAGTTTGTTGGAGCCGTTTGTCTGGTTTGCCGCCTCATGGCTGTTTACTCTCTACAAATATGTCAACATCAAAAGGAACAGCTGAAGCACTTCTGCTTTGTTTACTGTCGGGGGCTCCGTCTTTGTCTTTGTGACCAGTCTCCGCCAATAAAGGAAGTAATAAGTCAACAGTGTGGTCCCTCCTGGCAACAATCCCACTGATAATAGCTGATACACAGAACAGATAAGGAATAGTATCATAATGAACGTATTCACCTACAACAGTTAACCGTGCTAATAAAATAATTGGAGATGATAAGAAAGATGGATAGAATGTGCTGAAATGATTTCCAATGAAAATGCAATAGAAGTGTAATTAAGTTTCCCTCCCCAGCGTCAATATTTTCTTTTGATCCTTCTGTGAAATGGGAATACTGAAATATGGAATAATTAAATTGCAATATTTCCCCTCCCCAAATAAATCATGATACCTAAACTGTAAACTTTAAATCTGTACAACTCATTTGATCCTCCACCCTTATTCAAACATTAAAAAGGTAAGGTTGGTAATCTTCAAAAACATTTTGATATTTTTTGTTTAAATTCTCATTACACCCTGCCAGCAATCAATAAGTCAAATGTTCTGTTATGACTGTTATAAGCCCGTCAAATCATAGTTGGATGGGCCACCTGCCTGCACGTATTCTTCACATGCAGTGACATGTGTGTAGTTTAATATTGCTTCACATAAAATTACTGATTACCTGATGCCCAACAAGTAGGAAATCAAAGTTGTTACATGGATGGAAGCACACAGTTTGCTCATGTGTTAGAATAGAAGCTTCCACCCGAAAATAAAATAAAAATGATACTTTCCTCTCACCTGTTGTCCATATAGATTGTTTTGAATTGAGTTGCATAGTTTGTAGATATTGGTCATAGACATGTCTGCCTTCTTTTGAATTTAATGGGACTATAAGGCACGTGTGGTGCCAAAAAAAAAAAAAACTCCACAGCCATGTTTATGTATGAAATCATGACCTGGTTACTCCACAGATCTTGTTGTGAGCAGTTTCGTGTAGGAACTCAACAAGGTCAAACTGTGAGCCATATAATCTCATTATGTTCAACAGATGGCAGATATCTCCAAAAATAGGCAACTCAAACCAAAACAAACTAGATTAATAAATAACACAACAGGTAAGAGAAAGAAAATATGCATTTTGATTTTGGGCTGAACTGTCACTTTAAGAAGGACGTTTAAAAAATAAATAAAACTGCTGTATTCCCTTCAGTAAATGACTTGCTTATCTCTTCTAAGCAATAAAGGACACCTTGTCTATAACTTCAAGTGTATAATAATATCCCTCTCCTGCCACATGTAGGAATACAAGTTATTTGTTTGTATAGCAAAATAACAGTTTTATTTTGTAATTTTCCATGTAAATACTGAATCTCAAGACCATCTTGTGGGCAAAAATAAAAAACACAATAACTGAATCAATACCACTGAAATTGAAATAGACTATATAGTTATCGGAAAATTCACAAGGAAAAACATTCCAGGCACAGAGAAAGTCTGGTTTCCATTACAAATGTCACAGTTTATCTTTTTCTCTACATTTCTGTCAAAACAAGAGAAGGAAAACGAGTAAGACGTTCATTTCTCTCTGAAGAGGAACATGTTACATAATATATTTCCATCCAAAGACAGCCACCTCAGTTTAGGCCTGATCCAAGTTGATGCAGAGGGCACTTCTGACTAAACGCTTGTCAGACCGACACATGAAGGGATATAAACCTGCCTTACAGGCTGCTCCCAAATACAGTTAAACACAGGTCTGTCACGTCTCACCTTTATTATGCGAGTGTGAACACGCTTCTCCATAACCACACAACTACAGGAATAATAGATGTAATTGCACTAATTTAAGTTTATAGTTGATATTCTGGTTCTCTCAACCCTTTTTTCTCTGCTCAATATCAGACGTACTTGAACATTATTAGATTACTGTAGATTATTGCATTAACCTTTTATAAAAGAAAAAGGTGCCCAAATAAAGAATACAAACAATATTAAGATAGATACCATGTTGAGTCTCCAGTTTAAACAGAGCAGAAACCACACTCAGTGAATGACAATCTGTTCTCCACACACGCTGGATAGCGTTAAGCAAATATACAGTGTGTCTTTCAGGTCCCGTATAATCCTGTGGTTGAGCGTGTGTGGACTTGCAGCTACAGTCTCCGGTCGTGTGTGAACAGTGATGACCAGGCATGACAGCAGTCTCATACAGATGAGTCAAATGCAAGTGGAACACATGTTGTAACTATCAAAAACAGATTTGTTTATGAAGTAATGCCAGAGTGGGCTAAAAAAAAAAAAAGCACCAGAGGAAGGTAGAAAAGGCAATTTAGGGAAATAAATTTCAGGCTCATCTGCATGGCCCCAGAGGGGTATCACCTGCACTCAGAGCCCTCTGTTGGCCCAACATCTAAACCCCTGCAGGCCTGGCCAGCCCTTCCACAGGACCTGCAGGTCATACTGAATATGAATGGCCTTGCAAACTGGCAGACAAAGCTATGCGTAGCAAACTGGCTACAGCCAGGTTTTAGTGAATGCAAATGGGAACCATTAAACCTTATCGCCCATGTGTAAAAGCAAGGTGCGACTTTTCACAGTTTAGGTTGCATTCTTGCAGATTCCTCAGACTGACGTACCTTTAGCTGCTAAATGTTATAGTTGAAGGAAACAAAACCTACATGCAATTTTATTTTACACGTTGCTTTTTTATTTTATTTGGGATGGACAACAAACCCTATGAGACCCATCTGCATTCACTCAACTCAGCTGATAGAAAAGGCAGTGTGGCTGGCTTTTGACTGTTTTGCCACATCTCGGCACTAAATAGGAGGCAGCACAGGGACCCTGGACGTTTCAAGTTCCCATCAGTTTGTACTGAGCACATCCAGCCCCTCTGGACAAAACATGGGCTATCACTAACCTTCTGGGGGTTAAATACAACCAGAGTGTACTCCCCTTCTCCTTCCAACTCTTTCACCACAACCTCTCCACATGCTGACCATTCCTCTGAAGTTGTTACAGTGGGTGGAGTGCTGGGTGGAGTCTGTGTGTTTGTTTTGAGTGTTTGAATGTGTGCGTGATTGTGTGGGCGGGGGTCTGTGAGTGTTTTTCAGGGCAAGAGAGGGAGGATGGGGCGGAAGCATACAAGATGCTTTTTTTAAGTGCTTCCAGAGAAAAGGTTTGTTTACAGTAAGAGGAGGCGGGGACTATCAGTGTTATTGGTGTTCCTGATACAACATCACGCACTCTGGTAAGGGGAGCAGAAGAACAGCAGAGGCCCAAAGGGGTAAGACAGTTTCACGGGTCATTTGCAGTCAGATTCCAGCAAAGCATATCAGCATCATCCAAAACACTGAACCAGGCTTCGGCACACACACACGCGTCATAACCTCCAGATTTTGGTCCATCAGTTTAGGATAAAGTACGAATTTTAGAAGCACTCAGAGAAAGAGAGAGAAAAAAAGACGCTTTATCCAAAGTGGATCTGTGTTTGTTTCATAGCAATGCAGAGTGATATGGGAGGCATAACAGATGCCAGCTGAGATAAGAGGAGGTTGCTATTTGGAGGAGAATTACAGAAAACAAACATGGTGTCATTAAGCAAGAGTAAAGTTGGAAAGAGTCAATTCCAAAAGGCTCCACTTGGTGCTCAGAGACCTGTGTGATTAAACAGGACGAAACAGCAGCAATTAAGCCAATGTTACTTGAAGTGTGGTGTGTAAAAAAAAAAAAAAAAAAAAAAAAAGGCACAGCCAATGCAACAGAAGTGTTTCTTGTTTGTAGTTTCTTTGGGCTGAATGCAAATAGCAGCTGTTTACCCACATAGGTAATTCAGACCTACTTCCAAACATTGCTTTAAATCAGTGATAATGCTGCAATTTAATTAGTTTAAACTCAAATTTATAAATTAGATTTTGCTCAGTATGCAAGCAGGCAGTGTGCACATGAGACCCCCATTCAGCCCATCCCTGATGGAAATGACATGGAAGCAGCTCTGAGGTGAAAACCACAAACTGAGCAGCCTATGAAGGAAAAAATTAAATGTATGTGTTCATATCGACTATCATGAGACGAAACACTAGCAGGTTCTCAAAAAAAAAAAAAAAAAAAAAAAAAATGGAATAAATTGATTGATTCCATAATTTACATACATGCCATACATATAAAGACACCCACAAAGCAATCTTTCCCCACCAAAAAAAACACGAATGCACTAGAATTAGATGTGATTCATTCACAAAGGTGTTCAAATGTGAAACCGAAAAGCACCGAGCAGGCAGAAAGACCTTACCATCCACGAGCTGCAGCGCAATAAAAAAAAAAAAAAAAAAACTCGGTCACCGATCAAGTCTTCACAATCGCTGAGGGGAAAAAAACAAACAGTCGACGAACAGGAACGTAAACCATTTCAATCCGCAAAGTGCGTTCAGGAGAGCGCGTAGAGTCCGTCAGCGTGTGCGTGAGGTGAAGTCCATCATCCGATCATTTGAAGACGAGCCTTCTTTTACTACGGACTGAAGAGGCTGCTCGCTTTCAAGCTGCTAAACTTTAGCTCCTCCCACAGCACACGCTGCCTGCAGCAGCAGACTGTATATATAAAGAGCCCGACACGCACATGGTCACTCATTACCTCCAAAAGTGACATCTAGTGAACCAAAGCGAGGAAACATCACCTACGTTTCTGATTATATGTCCAGCTTTCCCTCTTTTGTCGGAGAGAAAAAGCATAAAGTAATCTACAAGTGTTTGTGAGCTATGCAATAGCAGGTCAAAATACACACACAATAGCAGAAACAATATGTGTGTATTTAAATCATGGGTAATGTAACAATTTCTTATTAGAAATCAATTTTTTTGCCAAGAGCTGCAAGTATTTATGTCAATATTGTGAAGACCCTCGTCCAAACTTGAAATTTGAGAAAAAAAAACATGTTTTGATGTTTGTTTTTTCATTTATTTATTGCATTATAGTTTTTTTTTACACTTAATACAAGTGTAAAAATGCCCCCAAATAACAGTGGGGCACAGAGGGTTTTATGTCCCATCATAATAAAAGCCTGTTCACAAATGCAAAGGTTGGCCAAAAATGCAACAAATTAATTTTCCTGGACAAAATAATGTGAATAGGCATAATATGTTAAGTAAAAGCAGACAGTACGTTGTCAACAATGTATAGGAGTAGTGGATCAAGCTATGCATCTTTGTTTTGAAAGAAATTCATAAAGAATATATCAAATGTGGTTTGCATTATATGGCGTAAGAGAAGTAAAGACACTCAAATCTTATAGCCACTCAGATTCTGTCAGTGATAGGTTTCTTTTCTGAGAAAAACTTCTCCTGCTCTCTTGTCTTTGGTGTCAGTGTTGTTCCTTTTCTCTTTTCTCAGGGCTACCCCGCAGTCATCAAACAATGAATGACAACCGAGAGCGTCCACCACAAAGAGAATTACAAGGGATTATGTACGAAGGCAAAGACTTGAACACAACCAGACTCGCCCATTCATGTAATCTCCTTTTTTTTTGCCCCCTAAAGAATAATAAGAGCTGTGGACACTTAGTCATGTAGTTTCTCCTTCAAAAGCTCGAAACGAACAGACAGCCTGGCCTCAACTTCTGCTCTGGACGTCCAATCAAAATGATCACTACACAAAACAAATTATCATGCATAACACACAACCACTCTTCACACCCGCAGGGGAGAAGATGACATTAATAATTAGTCTCTAGCTCCTTGCTTTCAGTGACATGCCACAATGTGAGAATTTGTCAGATATTTTGACTGTTAACACCAAGAAATGCGATGACAGTAACCCAGCCGGCCGCTGAGCGCTTGAGGCTGCATCGTGACGGCCCGGTCTGACAGAACCCTGACACTTTATTCTGGGAATGTTGTCACTCTCTGACTGGTTTTGCTTGACTGTGCCATGGATAAAGCAAAGGCCAACCACTCCCAACTGGAAAAATATGTGACAGGTGGGGGTTAAATCAATGGCACTTCATTCTGTCTCGCCCTGTCTTTCTTTTTCTTTGACTATAGGCATGTCTCTCTCTCTCTCTCTCTCTCTCTCTCTCTCTTTATTATATGTTCTCTGATAGACAGACGCCAAATCAAGGTTGCTCTCCTTTATCTGCCAAGCCCTCAGTAATCCCTCAAATTCAATCAAGGATTACTTCTGAGAAGATTAAAATCATCCAACTTGTACAAAAGTCAGGTTTGCAACAAAAGGGAGGTAGTATGACTCAGCAGTATGACTTCCCCAAAAAATGGGGGGAATTTACTCAATTGCTTTTCTATTTGTTCTCCAGTGATTTGTGTTTTATTAATATACAAATACATTAAGATACCCAGTCCTCCAAATATTGATTTAATTATTCAAAAACAAATGAATGGAAAATTATAAGTGCAAATTGGCCTCTATCTCACACTGAAAAAAGGAGAAAAAAATAAAGTGGCATGCAGCCAGACGTTGGCTCTCCCAAACGGAAGATGCGAAAACAAGATGCTGAGTAGCTCTGCAGCTCTGGGTGAAGCACTTTGATAAGAATTAAGTGGCCTCCTGGTAATGAGCACGCCGAGGTTTATTTGGAGCATTTTACACTTTGAAGAAATAATTTTACGACTTAGAAAAGGAAGAAGAGAAAAATCATCAATTAGAGCTGTTTTTAAGTCCTGAAGGTTGAATTTACAAACGCTTCGGTGGTTCTTGATCACATCACCCTTAATCTGCCGCTGCACACAAATAATGTCCTCTTGCGGTGGCATGCGAACGCACCATGGATCATATTAAGGCCATAGCCCCCCGTGGAGCTTTTACTGGGGTTAAGTGTATGACAGACTCTTTCAGTAATACACAACACAAGATTTGGAGAGTGTTTTGTGAATGTATCCACCCAATAAGCTTTTGTCAATTAGATCAAGTCATTGGTTCTTTTTTTTTTTACATTTGAAGCTCAAATGCACTCTAAGGTTAGATGACCTTGATTGTGTGCATTGATTAGTGTCAACTGCATGGGCAACAAAAAATAAAACTTGCAAAAGTAAAAATTGAGATTGAGAGGTTTTTAAAATTACTTGGTTAGGTAGTTATGAAGTATAATTTTTAGCTATGGTAGGTTTAGGGTTATGCAATGTTGGTCGGTTGTTCTGTTGGTCAGTCCACCGCTTTGGTCCCAAGTCTGAAATATCTCAACAACTACTGGATGGATGCCTTGAAATCTGGTATGGATTCATGGTCCCAAGAGGTAAATTCAAATTACTTTGATGATCTTCTGGATTTTCATATAGTGCTTTCTGTAGGCCTACTTTGTGTTGAGTGATGTTAAGCAGCTGTTAGCATGCTAACATGCTAAGATGGTAAAATCAGTAAACCTTACACTAAACATCAACATGTTAGCATGCTGACGTTAGCATTATGCTACTACAGTACAGCCTCACAGTGTGGAAGCATGGCTGTTGACTGACTTAATCTTCATTGATTACTGATTTGGTGGTAAACTGAATGTTAATAGACATATTTTATGCCTTTATACCTACAATGAAAAGTAGGTTATTGTACAAAAACTGTATGTAATGCGAGTAGTATCTCTTAGAGGGGATGAGAACTCCCTTGAGCGTAAGGTGTTCTCCCCCTGACTAGTGGGCTCCAATCCTGCAGACTGTGGTGAAGCCAGAGCCGCCAAGCCACAGTGCCTCCCATCGAGCTAACAGCACTGTGACTCATCCCCGTGTCCACACCTTGTCCCACTCTGACAGTCCCAAAAATGTCCCCACGTCTTACTTGCCCTCTCTGTGTCTCTATCTCTCTCTCTCTATGCAGGAGGCCTTCTCTCTTCACCCTGATGATTCATGACTATTCAACTGATGCAGCACACCGGTCTGAAAGTGTCCCATTTGCTTCCTCTATAAATGATCTTGAGTCCAGTACTTTGACAGGTTGGTCATATATCATGGATAGGAATGCCTTGCTGTTTTGATATCTTTAAATCAAACTGAAACTGCTGTTGGCTGTGACCATTTGTTTTATGCACATTTGGGAAACCAACGGAAACTAATGTTTCTTTTTTCTTTTTTTCTTTTTTCTCACTTACCTATTGTAGTATCTAGTCATGCAGATAGTTGTGTTCAATGATGACATTTTGATTGATGATTTTATTTAGGATTTTTTTTAACCCAAACAAAGATCTGTTCCTAAACCTTAGGACTAATTTCCCAAATGCAATTCACAAAGGAAATGGAGGAGCAGCCCACAGCTGAAAAAGATTAGTTTTTCTAATGTCATTTTTCCATGCTGTGATCACCACAAATAAAATTCCTTTCACCTTTATTGTATTTGGGTCAAGGCAGCAATATCAGGACCAATTAACCCGAGATCTGAGCACACAAAACTGAACGAATGTCTAGAAACCATTAGAAGTGCGTGAGAGAATATGTTTTATTTTTTTGTAATTTGTATGAACAGACCCTTAAAGAAACCAGACAATGCACTCATGCTGTGGTCGAGTTGTTGGTAACAGCTGGTGTGACCGCATCAATAAGAAAAAGAGAGTAAAACACTGTTGCCGCAGGTGGCAGCTCATGTCCATATTAAAGACAGCCTTAGCCATCCATCCCTGCAGTCTCATAGCCACCTCTCCTGTCTCTTTCTCCATCTTAAACATGTCACAAGTAGCCCTTTGTTTATAGTGACAGGGAAACAAATTAAACAGGAGATGCAAATCATTGCATCTGCTTTAACTGGCTCTTTCGTTCCTGACATGTTCAATAATTTCAGAGTGAGTTTTTAATGGTTTTTGGTTCCTCCACGTAATTAAAGCTTAGAGGTTTACCAGCTAACTTGTCAACACAGTTCATCAGAGTAAGAGCTTAAGACTGATGGATTGAAACAACTAATGAAAATACTTGATTTTACTGTGTTATATGTCATGTTGTGACCAATGTTTGATTGTTCTTTAAGGTGGCCTGCTTGGTAAAAGTTGACAAAAGGAAAAACTTGACTGAATCTTAAGATGTGGCAGGAAAGAAGGACACAAATATTTTAGGATAAGCATCATTTCTGCTCCACAGACCAGAGGTGGTAAAATTCCAGACAGAAATACACACAAACAAAGAAAGACAAATAGAAAAACAGATAGAGAGAGAGCCTGACATGTGGCAAAGATTTAGAAATGGTATTGAACCCTTGACGCCACAAGGAGATACTGGAGCTAGCTGAACTGTTTGGATGCATCTTTATCTTTCATAATGAATGAATACCAATATCTGCTGTCTGACAGCTTCTGTGCAGACACCGGGGGAAGATGTTATGAGATTATTGCATATAAATGTGGTCCGGTTTTCTCCTGAGGGCTTTGGGGGGAAGTGACGTTAGTGACGGCCAGTGCAGTTAAAATGAAGAAGTCAGTGTTTGCTCAATACATGGATTTTCTTTGTCTGGCTCTTTCTTCATGGTTTTTGAAGCAGGGAGGCTATGGACGCCGCAGTAGGAGGCCATAGGTGAAGGTCCTGCACAGCTGCACAGCGGAAGGGGGAAGGCTGTGTGAAGAAAGCCTCCAGGCAACAGGGATGAATTAATGGGTTTCTGATTTTTTTATGAATTTATCAGCACAAAGAACTTGATTAATCTTGACATTAAATATATAGTACAGCGTTAAAGGGGAATAACATTAAATGTAACAAATTGCCTTGGTGTTACTTAGGTCTAATGGCTGGTTTATCCATTAAAAATTGAAATGAATTGAAAAAAATTTGAAAAATTGAAAAGCCAGAAAATTTAAATTTGAACCTGCGCCATTTTCACCGTCGAGGTTTGTGGAATGTTATTGAAAACAGATATTTTGGTAGTTGTAGTAGTGACAACTGCACAAATTGAAAGCGCAGAAACAAACTAGTTTTCATCCGTTAAACAGGGATCATCCATATTTTTCTTTGCTTTCAACCTTGTGTTCTGTATTTATTCACTGTTAAACCACTGACCTCCATTTTCAGATACACAGCCGTTTAGTTTGGAAGTATCTATTGTTTTTTTTCCAATGCAGTTACACATTGAACTGAATTAGATTTTGAAAGTTAGAAGAAGTTTTTATGTTAAAAATCTGTTCCTGATTAGGTATTATTCCTGACATTTGGTGGACAGTTTGGATGAAAAATATCTTCAATGTTTTCATTGCTTTCATAAGAACCAGAGCAGCTATCCTGGATCTGTTTTTTTCCACAAGAAAGCCCCACATCATCACATGTTTTATTCTTGGGAATACTTGTGGTGTTTCTGTTTAGAGCAATTCGGAAAAATAACCCAAAACACTCTCTAACAGCTGACAGTGTTCATGTGAGTACAACAAAACAGTGACTGAAAGGTATGTGAATCTTTTTCTGTGCTGTATTCAGGATCCAAATTGGTCACACAGCCAGCAGAGCCGATGAAATATTGATTGAATCGACCTTTTTTACTCTCCCACTCTTTCACAATTCTACTTTGAGATGAGTTCAAATATTCATATTCACTTCAGATGATTGGTTTGACGTCAGCACACCCAGTGAGGGCATTCACAAAAACGAACAGGTTCAGTCAGCGTCTCTAGCACCTCTAATTCATAATAAAAGCAACAGCACAGGTTCTGCAACCTCAACTTCACAAAGCCAGACTGTGTGACAGAACAGATGAGAGAAGAGACTCCTCGCCATCAGAGGATGATCTAGTCAGAGATGAACTGCTTAAGGGAGAATATTAATATTTAGATTTTCTGCCGGGTCACAAGGTGCAGCGTATGAGTGCAAGATTAGCTCCCAGTCTTACTTCTAAAGGTCTTTGGGGCAGTGGGGAAACACAATGTCTGTTTTTTCGGCTGTAACGGCATTCAAACAGTAAGAAATCAATAAACTATCTCAGTATGACCACACACTAACCTTTTAAGCCCCCTAATAATGCTTTAACAGCCAATGGGAACTGGCTTTGCACTGTGCTTTCTCAATCCCCGATGGTTTATTAGTTTGTTCTTGGACCACCATCCTAATTACTTTCCATTTATGCCTACAGAGAGTATGTCAGAGTTAAACAGCCTTGGGGAAGAGCTGTTTCATGTGCTAATCATTGATTAAAAACAATCCACCAACATATTTGCACACACTGTTCCATGAGGGCCTGTGGAGGAATTGAACAAGGCCAGCTGACTTCCAAAATATCTTTGTGGGTTTCATCCTTTCTATGTGGTTATAGCTGCAATCAATGATAATAATGAGCCAGTTGAAAGGCATTGCAGCCTTTGCTAATTTGTGTGTTGGTTAATTGAAGAACAGCATGCAGATTAGCTAGCATAGAAAACATATTGTTTGGTGTTCTGCCAATGACTCTGACGGATTATTCCTTACAGATTTGACTAGATTGAATTATGGATCCCTGTGATGCACTAATCAACTAAACAGGATGGAGATACTTAAAAATGAATGAAAAAATAGGGCATTTATTTTGAAATGGAAAAGCAGTGACTCATGTCTGGCTTCCTCTCAGATCCATGTGATATAGAAATGGAAAAAACATCTGGATGAATAAGTTATGAGAGTGTCCACATGTGGAGTAGACCAACCATTATAAAATATTAACATTTCAACACACTGGATATAAAAGGTTAGGTTGCAGTACAGTGAATACACAAAATTCAATTTGGTCAACCTCAAGAAAGAAAAATGCAGCAGTGACTTAACTCCTCAGTTACATTATCATTAATGTGCCATTTAGCAGTCAAAAGCCGTGGCAATAATAGAATTACTTTTCCTATTAGACTCAATGTCATTGAGCCTCACAGTGAAAGAGCCCAGGGCAAATAATGTGGAGGAGAAGACAGAGAGAGCACTGCAAGTGTCCAAATGTCACAGGTGCACAAGTTCACACCACATGAACACACCCTGTTTTTTTCAGTGACACAACAGGAACAATTTATACATACATAATGAGACTGTCAGGGCTTTATTGTAGCCAAAATAAACTCCCTATTTAGAAAGCAAGAGTCAGAATAAACTAAACCATCACAGGAACTTAATGGAAGAGCAGCATTGGTTTATATTTGTGACATTCCTTCCCTGTGTTATCTGAAAGCAAGGTACAACCAGATAACTCACAACACCCTGGAGCATGTTTAGTTTTCATAATTCATACACACACACACACACACACACACACACACACACACACACACACACACACACAAACACGTGCACCTCGCCGGCACCTTACTAGGACACAGACGCACAATCAGCCAAGACCCTGACTGAATGCAATCTATTGCCATGGCACCCGGCGCCTAGATGACCGGTATCTGTAGTAACTGAGCAACCTCACACCACTCCATCACTCCACGCACAAACTCAGCTGCGAGCCCTTCCTCCCAGGCTGCAGTGGCAGCAATGCCTCCCGGTGTTTGTTCGCCACTCTCTGCAGAAACCCCCCCCTAGCTTTCTCTGATCCTATTGTCTTATTGTGACCCACTATCGCCTGCTGTCATAAGAGAAAAGGAGGGACTCACCATGCTTTCCCCACGGCGGAAGACAGGAGGCAGGTGGAGCGAGCACAGGCTGCAGTGGCGGAGGAATCCCCCGGTAGTGTATGTGTAAAAGTGTGTGAGAGGGAGTGGGGGTGTGTGTGTGTGTGTGTGTGTGTGTGTGTGTGTGTGTGTGTGTGTGTGTGTGTGTGTGTGTGTGTATGTGTGTGTGTGCAAGGAGTCAGAGCTGATCCAGCAGATGCAGGCGGGAGCCACCAATAGAATGAGGAGAAGGAGAGAGAGAGGAGTGTGTGAGAGACGGAGGGAGGGAGAGGCAGCAGAGGAGGGGTCTGATAGCATTACATCATGGACTAGGGAAGGGTAGGTTTGCAGGAGGGGTGTGGGGGGGCTACGGGTGGGGGAAGGTGTGTGTGTGTGTGTGTGTGTGTGTGTGTGTGTGTGTGTGTGTGTGTGTGTGTGTGTGTGTGTGTGTGTGTGTGTGTGTCCTTGTGTTTGTGTTTGTGTTTGTGTCTGCATCACCATCACTGTATATTCTCCCTCTGCAGCGGACCACAGGATGATTAAAGATTGTGTCCATGCTGCATACAGTGCAGTGTCGTCACGGTCGCTGCACCTGTGTGTGTGTGTGTCTGTGATGTGCGCTTGTGGTTGTGTACATTTGAGAAAAACAAATACAACAGCTATAATCAGGATATATATAATTATCACACCACATTTCATAGATCATGTACCCATACCTCCTGGTAACTATAAATAAGCATTCTCACAGCTTTCATGTCCAGATATGTTCCAGATGCTGATTTTCCTTTCTTGTTTTTCCATTACTTCCATGTCATAGAGGCTAACAGTTGGCTGCAGATAGACATTAAAAAAAAAAAGAATCTCAAACCTGCCCCTTCCCACCACACAGCCAGAGACACAAACTAATGGCTCCCTTGTCAGTTTGAAAAAGCACTGATGGACACCCTGTTAGGAAGTCACTGACATTTCAGATGAGTGATTTCAAACACTTTCTGCCGGCTGCGACATAGCACAACTCTAAATGGAGGAGAAAAAACACATACACACACTCCTTCTTTCACCTTATAGCAGCAGCAATCACCTGTCTTTGTGCAGCCTGCCATCCCTAAAAAGGAACAGAGAGGGAGAAGGAGAGAAAGAGGGGGGGAAGGCGTCAGTATAGGAAAACAAAGACAGCTCAGGGTCATCCTTGCACCTCTGCTCTGTCTGTACCAATCTGGCACCAGACAGGCAGAAAACGAGATAGGAGGGATGCAGGTGGCAGAATCACGTTGATAAGGAAGTCTTTCCTCCCAGCTGTCGTCGTTAATTTCCATAAAGGTCTGTGTTGATCTCTGCTTTGAGTGACTTAAAGCACATCTTTATAGTGTACTCTTAATCCGGATGCAGCTACATCCACGGCATGTCTTTTCTTGTTGGAGGCGGTCACACTGCAAAGTGGCAACACAAGGCAGGTGGGGCAGAAAGCTTGCTCACACAGTGACTACTCATTGGTGAACTACTGTAGCTGATGAGCAAACAGCCTTGGCTGCCTGGGGGGTTAGTGCTGGCTAGTCACAGGGTTATCCCTAAATTCCCAGAATACGCATTATCAGCATTTGGTAAGGGCTATCTATTCAGTTACAACTGAAAAAGAATGGAGATGGACGATTCAAATACAGTCTGAATGGTAAAAATCCATTCAGCATCTGTGGAGATATCAATGTCTTAAATCATTAAAACTGTTTTGATAGCAAATTTTAGGGCGTAGGTTTCAAGGAGTATAACATCAGTAGGCAACAAGTTATAGGTGGATCATTACAACATATTGACCCGGGAAACAAACATAGAACATCTGACGTATAGGAAAAAAACATTGCAGAGAACATAAGATCTTTGAAAATATTTCCTTAATGTGTCCTATTAGGAGGATATTGGGTAGGGTTTGTTAGGTCAGCTTGGTTGCTAATGGCACAATGATTTTATTCAAAAATATTATTTGTACCATCAAATTCCATCTCATCTTAATCAGACTCTGCTGTGCAACAGTTTTTACTCCAACAGACTACATTAAATGAATAGTGCAACAAAGCTAACAACATGGCTTTCTCTATTTGGGACTCTCCTGCTTTCTGTCCCCTCAAATGTTAGCATTGTCAAGGCGGCTTGTTGTCGGTGAATGGTGCAAGTTTCACCTTTATGGTGTGTACAGGCCTTTAGATGTTACTGACCAAAGACTTGTTCATTACGTGTGAATACCTCAGGAGTGGCAGCGGGGCTTTGTTTGAAAGAGAAAAGCACAATGATTCAGCACTCAGCAGTGACACAGCTTAATGCGACAACAACGCAGTAGCCATACTTTTAAAGTACAGTAAATAAACAATAAAAGGTTCCACTGAGTCTAAATGATTGATGATTGTTTTCTATTTAACATATTTCTGGCACATTTATTGTTGCAGCTTTTAGAAGTGCTGCCACTCACGCTTCTCTTGTGAGTATAATTTTATGCCGCATTGGATATATTCACACACACAAGCCTTCCCATAATGATTCTTGCTGATGTTCCAAGTTAAGGCAGATTTTGTCCATAATCAGTAACTGGCTAAAGAATCTCCTCCTTTTACGCCTCTGTCCTCTCATCTCCCACACAGAAATTGCTGACTTGGAATGCTTCATCAATCTTCTGTGAAGTGGGCTGAAAAGATCAGAAAAGTGCCTAATTTTGTTCTAATTTCAAGGCATTTGTCAGTCAATGCGGAATGAAAAGGAAACTGACAGCATTGGTCATTATCAAAGGTAACCACCATGTGACTTTTCATTTCAGCAACATCTTTTTTTAAATTGGTCACATCAACATGGGAGGATGTTCTAAATACGTTTGACCTTTTATTTGTCACAACCCATTAGATATCCTCTTGACTCACTAATGAAATGTGACAAAGTGGATGTGACTCATGTTTGCCCATAATATGTATACTTTCTAGGCTGGTGCCTGTTTATTGTAGAAACCACTGTGAAGAACTGAAAGTGACATTAATATACTATACAGTTAACACATCCATTCAATCTAGATAAACGCAGTGTGAAATTAAGTGTCAGGATTATGGTGACAGAATATTGGATCAAATAAGCAAAATTCATGGCTATTCAATGATTGGTATAGTCTGCAAAAGTATGTAACATTTTCACTTTAATTGAAATATAAAAAAAGCACCCTAAGGCTGTTTCAATTACTTTAAAGTAATGCTCATTTCTTGCCTTAAGTGGTCAGCTTGTATTTTGTAAGTTCCAGTAAAGCTGTATCTTTCTGGTCTTACAAAAACAAAATCATGCCCGGTTGGGAAGGGGCCACATCTAAAGTCAACATGGTGGCAGGGTTCCCAGGCTCTGGAAACTAAGCACTAATTAATACTGCTGACATGTGAATGGCAGACCAAACTGTATGCGGCATGTGCACATACAAAGCTCCACTGGCTGTATGACATATAGTTTACTGTGCAGTTAATCAATTAAATGAATGAAATTACAGTATGTGCAGATAATGACTGTGTTGATGGGCCTTTCTCACAGCAGAGATTCCATAGTAGAAATAGCACAGTGTACATAACAATAACAATGGCTTTGTTTTATTCAAGTGTCCCAGAAACCCAGCATGCACCAGGAACCTGAATGTTTAATCAACTAAACCAAGTTCAGCCATCATTCATTGTAATACTCACACCTGTGCTTTTTCTACTGTGACAGTAGTCAAAATGTCTTCTGTGAAAAAGGTCTATCAATTATTTACACTGCAATATGAAGGCTACTGTAAAGACACCATAACATTTGTACGATAAAGTGTCATACCTGAAAACAGTCCTCCACAGACATTTGGACAATTGGGTCGAAGGAAAGATAGAATCCAGTGGTTCTACAGTTGATGTAGCTGTGGCTTTGTCTCTCAGTGAAGGCACAGCTAGATCAATAAGAATTACCAGCATTTCCTGCAAACACCTTGAGAAGATGTTTGGCACAAGTAAGATGTCAGATAGCACAGTGAACAGATGTTTTTGATATATAAACCTGGAATGTAACATACATAATGTATGTGTACTTAAGTCCAATGGACATGTGCCCGTTTTCTTTTATCTAAGATGACTTTGACGGTATTTTGGTTATATATGAAATCTCATGGTGAATAGAGTCGGGAGTAAATGGGAACACATGCAACATTACATATGTACCCAGCTGGAATTTGACCTGGGATGTTGCAAATACATGGTACACGTCTAAAAAAAACTAAGCCACTTGGCCAGGTTAGAACTTGCCGTTGGAAAAACATTTTCAGAAATGGTTTATCCCTCTGAAAGTATAATTTATGACAAAAACATCAATATTAAAAGATAAAAGTTAAAAGATCTTGGTCACCAGATGGTGGCAGATCTATTGTCAATGAGATTAGGGGGTTCTTAATAGCCACATAATTCCAATACATCCTCATTTGTTAATCATTTATGTAAATGTGTCTGTATTTGTTTCCTTGAAAAAGACAACCAATTGCAGTTCATTCACAAAACATTTACATACAGACACAACAGTTCATCAGCAGATATATCTGATTATTGATAAATAGAATGATCAGTTAAAAATTCTCACGGGATGTATTTTACTCTGTTACCAATAACTGCATAATTTCAATCTTGTTCATTTTCAATGCACTGGAGACCATATATCTAATAAAACAGACGTGAGAATAGATCAAAGTATCCTTTCACCGTGGTCTGGATACCGGAAAATGCTCTGTGTCCGCCCCTGAGGCACATTTCCTGATATTGGGCTCCTCAATTTCAGACACTGCCTAAGCAGCACTATTTATGGTTTCATTCTTTTTTTTTTTTTAATAGGAACTTGTCTCTTTCTCCCTCAAACGGGAGTGTGGAGTATCTTAATGCACAAAGGTGTCCCCTGGCGTCTCCAGTTATCCCTATCAGTGCAGACCCCCTCTTCTTTCACCACCATGCCTGCACTGTTCCCTGTTGCCTTGGCAACCCTACGGCCAGACCTCACTCTCTCTGGATACACAGGGACTTCTGTTCTTGCCCCCAAGCAGCTGAAGAAGGACTCGCTGAGGTTGTGCAGAGGATAAGGTACATGCTTGTCCTTTTTCTTCTCCCCCCCATTGAGACACCTGCATGACCAGAAACAGGAAAAATAGCTCCACTGAATAAAGCCTGAGCAAATATATGTGGTGCCGAACACTGCACTGCACATATATTCTGAAAACCAGGACATAAAGGTCAAATGCTTTTAAGGCTCAACACCCATGAGTTTTAGGTCAAAGAGGGGCAATCTGTTCCAACCCAAACGGATCGGAGAACAGGAATACAATGATGTGTTGTCTCAGATTAGTGTCCATTACGATAAAGCGTGAGGACAGACATTGTGTCTTCATCCACTGTTGTGCAGGACAAAAAGGTTCAGCTTTGAATAGTTAAACATTTTCAGGAAATGAGCGTATTTGTTTTCTTTCAGAGTTAGATGAGAAGATTGAAGAGATAGAAATTACTCAATGTTCTCAACCGTTTCACAGAAAGAAAGTTCATAAGGTGCATTTAGGGTTATTAGCATTTGGTTTTTGTATTTATAATTTCTGAAAACCAAGCATACACGTTTAGTTGATTTTTTATTGTCAACATGTAATTTTTAAAGCTTTTAAAGTTTCATTAATATAATTGGTCTTTCCTTTGAGTTAGCATGCTGCTGGTCCAGCGGACCTCTGGCCTCCACCGTAAGAGATTGTTGGATGCAATTACGATGTTAAATGCCTATTCCTGATCCCTGAGATATAATATAGTTTATACAGTATATTAAATATCACTCCATTCTGCTGCAGTGCAGTTTGCTGTAATCTAATTCAAGCTCCCTTCCATTGACTTCTTTTAGGGCCCAATTTAGTAAATAATCACATTTGCTTTTGCCAATTATCCTTTTTTGAGTAAACAATGTTATTGAATTTTTTTAAATCCAAAAACCTGCGTCCTGTGACTTGCTGCTCGGTCCCAAACAGACACAATAACTTAAGCAACATCAGCAGTCTGATGTCAACTGCTCTCCTCTGTGAAGACATCAAGTACATTTTCTAACAGAACAGAACGGGAAACACAAAGACTGTCCATCTGGTAAACTTTAAAAGCAAAATGAAAAAAACCGAGCACAGACACCTTGTCTGCCACAGTGTTCAAACAAACAACACAGGTTTTTAAGCACTATGATAGCAAAACACTTAATCTAGAGATAAAGAGATGTTAGGTTGACAAGTGGAGGGCAGTTGTTGTCGTCCCATTTCACCAGAAAATCAACACCATACAATGAAATACGTACAGGCCGAGGGGCCTTTTCCCATGCTCTGATTCCAATGATTTAATGAAGTGTCAAGAGAATGGTTATCACTTTGTCTCCTCAGCTGTAACTCATCAGCCTTAATTGCCTGGTTTTGTCTTGAAGGAACTTTTACTTGTTTGGTGTGTGTGTTTGCGTGTGTGAGCGTGTGTGTGTGTGTCTCCCGTTTGGCAGAACAAATTGTTCTGTTCTTAACAAGATCTTCCAGTTTCATGGTCTGTCTGGTCAAGGGCCTCTCAGAGCTTAGGAGGACAAAGAATGAGAGAGTCAGGTGCACCTTGAGGTTCATCCTGTATCTCAGAAACAATACACTGAAGGGTTTAACCTGCCATGTTACTGGTGTATTAAACCCGTTGTCAGTTGGAGCATGCAAATACTCTGAACAAATAGTCGGCATTTATCAGCTGCCAGATACAGTGAGAGTCAATACAGACGCAGAACCATTAACTGGTTTTAATGATTGAGTGAGTGAAAGAGATTGTAATGGAGACAGAAACAGGATGTCTCTTGGCCTTTTACCATCACTTAACCCGGTTTCATGAGGCAGCTGAGGAGGAAAAGCAAAGGGACTAATATGGAGTTTTCTTGGAGAGATCCCTGAGTGTGACCGCCCCGGGTGAAAGGCAGATAGATCCTCTGGAACAGCTTTTGTTGACACTGGCAATGAGAGACACAAATCGCTCGAGTAACCTAATTAGATAGTTTATCAATCATAAATGCAAACAATGGCTGAAGTAAAAACTTTGTGAGAATGAGATAATCTGCCCCCTCCTGACCTCTTTAATCTGCTTCCACCAGCTTGACAGATCTTTCACAACAACTGAGAACTCCCAAGCTTTGCTCCCAAACCTTATATGGGTTCCTTAAACCTGATCCCTGCATGATATTATCTAGTTTATGGCCCTTAGCCCACGGATGCACGGATTGTTCCCTTTTGTGGGTAGCACAATAGAAAATATCATAATTTAAATTACTTTAGTCAGCTAGTTTGTTTCCCTTGTTTTAATGCTCCAGAAAACATGGTTTTAAATCGTACATTTTCTATTACTATATAAGCAACAATCAATGATCAGAATAAAAAAACTCTTTAGGTATAATTTATCAGGTGTTAACAAATCTCATCTAATCTACTTCATCAGGACTGAGTGTGTGTGGTTTAATCAGTTTACTAAACCAAGCAAATAGCCTCAAATAAACCGACAACCATCAACACATTTTTATTTTAATGTTGCAAAGCAATATTTATAACCTTCTTCCGATTGACCTCCATCCACTTCAAAGAGGGCACAAAAACCAAATCCAAAAATATCAACAGCTGACATACTCCTTAATTACCATTAACACACACACAGTAGTTTATTTTGAGTCAATCCCACACACAGTTCTGCTGCCGGAAAACTCACTATAGCACGAAATCCATACTAATCCGCTGCTTTAAATAAGTACCTAACAAATACTCTATTTACTCCTGTTTTAGTAACATCTTCTAAAAACTACAGCGCCCAGCTGTTTAAGGAATTCTTTTTACAGTTTCAAAACATGAAGGTACATTCATTACCCATTTTTAACAGTATTATGTGTTCAGTTGGGACCAATTGGTTTAGTGCTGAGAGACACAGAGAGCTGGGGAAGTCTGGGGAAGTATTGAGGGACAGACTAACACACTGTTGTTCAAATTTGAGAATAAGTAAAATATAGAATCACTCCATCCTTTTCCTTTAACTCAGTTGACAATCTATGAGTCATAAGTGAAAGCAACTGATGAGAGTCAGCCAGCAAACCAGTTGGTCACCTTGGCGGTCAATCAGGCAAAAGAGCCAACTAATTGAACAGTTAGTCAATCATTCATTCTGCACGTCTGCCAGTCAGTCAGTCACACAATCACGGTCAGACT
The DNA here is from genome assembly GCF_027596085.1 of Anoplopoma fimbria. Lineage (NCBI taxonomy): Eukaryota > Metazoa > Chordata > Actinopteri > Perciformes > Anoplopomatidae > Anoplopoma > Anoplopoma fimbria. The sequence continues at coordinate 12,463,654 of NC_072450.1, forward strand.
GCAAAGCAGCCAGCCAGCCAATTAATCAGCTCGGGAGCCAGTCATCCACAAGACTGATGACATATTGGGAACATAAAGGAAATGGGGAAAAAGCTGACGAAAAAGCTGACGAAAGGTTTTCCTTCGATGAGGATAAATATTGTCATAGATCTGAAGCACTTTACACCCTTCAGCAGGACTGCAGAGAGGAAGAAATTGGCTGGCTGTAAATTAATGAATGAGCAAATTAATTAATGTGAAAATGAGTTCCTGTATGAAGTGAAGGAGCAGTGTGTTGGATTCAGTGGCATCTAGTGGTAAAGTTGCATCCAACTGAATTCCCAGCCGCTCAACCCTCCCTTTCCAAGCATGTTAAAAAACGACGGTGGCCTTTCGGTAAAAAAAAATACAAAAAGCTCTCACTAGAACCAGTTTTTGGTTTGTCCACTCCGGGTACAATTCGTAGTTTCAGCTCATTATACACTGATGAAAACAAAGTTATGAATATTATATTCCATTTCTGCCAATGAATCCCCGGAAATCCTAAACACTGTTCCTTTAAGTTGTGTGTTATTGGTGTAAAGGTTTGCTGCACATCCTGAAGTCGTACTCCATTGGTTCATGTTTTCCTCAACTCCCCCTACTCGCCACCAATAACAAGAGAGATCATATACAGTAAATCTTCCATTCAATTGGAAAAAGCACCATGAAAACCTCATTGTTCCCCCCCATCTGTGATTGGCTGTATATAATCTGCCAGAGTCTTGTGCAAATGTCAGCTTGGCCACATTAGGCCTGGTTAAATGTTAAGGGCATTAAACTCCCAAGAACCAAGAAGACCTGTCAAGCAGTGGCAGACGTCCATTCACAGCCCTGTGGGGGAAGGCCGTACAATTGATTGTCTTATTGTAACTAATGTGACGTCAAGGGGAGCCTGAGGTGGACACCCTTGATGCTTCTCAATAGTGTTTTGTGCAAGGGCCAGTCCAGGAATGAATACACACATATATTCTGCACTAAACACACCAACAAGGGGGGGAGGGAAAGTCTTTGAGATGTGACAGGGGGACTATTAGTGCCGTGGTGATGTCAGCCATCTGACGACTCTCATGTTGATGAGGTCAGCTTCCTCCTGGTAAATGGGAACAGATTCTGGCTGCTCTTGGCTGCGTATGCCTTTTCAAACAATCTTTTGACTTTATACCAAGGGTGGAGAGTTTTCTTACATCGGTATTGTGAGTTCAGTTTTGTGGCAGCTGTACTTTTTCCTCAATTTAATATGTTGACAAATGGTGGAACATTTTCATTTCAAATGCTTAATATAATGTTAATTATAAACGGTCTGTTTATTAACCATTTCAGCATTAAAGTCATCAAAAGACATTTGCCAACCAATATGATTATCTGTTCAGTTCATAACATGGGATAACTTTTTTCGCCTCAAAGAGAAAATATATAATATGTAAAAAAAAGTATATTACTTAATCAGTTTGGTAATGTTGGCAAGTTGACGTCCTCTTCTATGCTTTCAAATATCGCCAATAAGTGAACAGATTGAATCGATCAGCCGCTTGGGATTAATGTGCAAGTGAAATCACATTGTTTTTCTTAGTAACGCAGTATTCAAGTTACAAATATGATTCCAACAGAACTGTGGTGTATGCAGTAAATTAAAATCTCTGTCAACATCCAGCAAATTTCTTTGTTTTGGCTCTTTTCTCCATCTACTGTCAGAACATGTGTGCACGGGGAAAGAATGTAATCAATACTGCATTTGGCAGAGGAGGGTGGATGCTTTAACAAGTTCAGATACAATTTTATTTCAAGTAAAAAAGAAGTTGTTGCAAAATTTCCATTGTGTCCCAATATTCTGTTTCAGGCAGCGAATAGATCAGAAAACATGCATATGTGACATGAAAAACCTTGTCCCATTATAATGGTGAGAATGCCAAAACACCTGCTGACAGACTACAGAAGTGCTCGTCCACGTGAAACAGATGGGGCAGAAAAATTGGTGACGTAGTGACTGCTAGCAGGGCTAGTGGATGAACTGTTTTACTGACGAGCTAGCTATCTTGTCGGGCTAGCGCTATTCAGTCATAATAGCTCCAAGAGCTTCCCTCTATTGTTCTGTTCACTTCCCCCTGACATTATCTTAAACAGCATTTTCTTCAATAAAAAGAGACTGAAAAGGAAAATAAAGCTTTTTGAGGTTTATTAGTGGAGAAATAAGTAGTTTGTTATAAATAAAATTAGAAATGATTATTCTTCCACAACAGAATTTATCAATGTCAAACATTTTAATTAAAGGGATACTTCTCCTTGTGCATACAAAAGGCTATGGGGATAAAAGGAAAAAAGAAAATTGAGACAAACACTAACATGACAAGTCTAGTGAGAATGTAAAGTAGAGTTTTATTTTTTATTTGGCTTCAGGGACTGAGCACAGCAGTCAGAGCAGTAATTTCTTCCCAGCTGGACTAAAGGATTGTGTCAGTTTTCTCGGAAGCAATTGATACAGAACCAGCCATGTAGAACCGTAATTCAATTGGCATGCATTGTTAATGCTTTTTAGTCGTTTTCATTTCACCTGATTCTGTGAGAACATGTTACCATAATGTGAAACGAGGAGTGCGCAGTAGAAGTCTGGTATTATCACTTATTTCTAACTGCACAGCCCAAGATTTTTTTCATATTCATCTTTCAGGCTTTATCCCTAACTGATGCTGAGTCAAGTGACATCACCTGAGGCAATTTATCTACGGAGCGCCCCCTCTGCAGCTACAAAAGGCTTTACACAACTTTTTTTTCACATATTGCAGTAGTCCTTCCCAAGACCTGTAAACAGACTTACATTTGTTAAGTTGGTGGACTTCACTTCAATACAACAACAACCAAAAACATTGAGCTCTGCACATTGTATTAAGAGACAAAAAAACTTGCTGTCAATAGCATTCACATCCTCCAAAATCTCTGCAGACTTCTTTCCTAACACATGCCTGTCGTCTGTTTAAAGCAAGGATTTTGGTTTTAAACTTTCTGCAAGCATAATCTCTGCCCTAAAGCAAAAACCAAGGCCAAACAGACAGAAACCATACCGAGGCTGAGGCATTGCTGAGTATAGGACCTGCTCATCATATTTGTGAATATAAATGTGAATTTGAATATGTTACTGTGGGCACTGTGGAGCTGAGCGTTAGCATAAAGCTTCGAGGTCCATCGGATAAATACATTTATTCAGCTTTTCCTCACCTTTGGCTTGAAGAAAACGCTGATCCATGTGTAGGGAAATGCAGTTTCGCTGGTTTGTGAGGGAGCATAATTGTGCCCATCGAGGCGCCTGCCGCTCCCACACCATCAATAGACAATACAAGACAAGAGCAGATGCAGCTTTTGCAATACAATGGGCTCTGACAACATGGAATTACAGCCTCTGCTTCTGAAAAGTGGCTTTTTATTTCTGTGCTCCTGGGAATGGCAATAAGGGTGCGACACATATTGAATAATAGCATTGATTCTCATACAAAGAAGGCAACTGGCAAAAAGGAGGCAAAGCTAGCATCTTCACTGATCTGTCACTCCCGAATCTCCTCCCAATGTATAAAGAAAAAAAACAAAGAATGCAGAGGAAGAAACTCAGCGGGGAGAGAAATACTGGATGTGAGATGATTCATGTGGAGGCAGAGTCATGTGATACATCAGCCTCGGACTCTCCAAAAACCACATAGCCTCCGAGGAGCTTATGTTGTGCAGAGCTGTGTGTTCATGCATGTGGGCCTGTGCTGAGCTCACTGAACAGCTGTGAGGCAGGCTGCAGGTGAAAGATGAGTCAAGTCCGAGGGGGAGACATCAATCATTAAAGGACTGACACATCTGAGAAGAAAGACAGAGACAGAGGGAGTAGGAAGGGGAGCCAGGAGAGAGAGCAGACAACAAACACACTCTTACACCGTTGAGTTCTGACCTTGTTGAGAAGTAGGAGAGTCATTGCTGTCCGGCACACCCAAGCCCGTCCCAGCACATATGAATCCGCTCAGCCCATAGGGGGAGGAAAGGATGTGATGCAACATCTGACAGAGGCCATGACAATAAACAGTCTTTTTCCAGAAACATGTGTCATATCCTGTATTTAAACATCATTCTGCCAATCAATGTCTTATTAATGCCAAAACTTTGATTTTTGCAGATCCCTGGGTGCCTTATTGGTCTTCTGGATAACGATGTACAAACTCACATGTTTGCTTCCAATTTTGCACGGGATTATACATTATACTGCACTATGAAAATGATTTATGGTTCGCAGCGTTGTTGGTCTATGATGACGATACTGAAGGATACAAAGAAGGAATCAGAAATGTTGGTGAGTGCTTACCCATTCAGAAGACAGTTTAAAACGCATTCTTAAGGGGATTCACTTGGAGTTTTGTTTCTGGACACCTGACAAATGTAAATCCAATACTTCATCTCCTTTTAGCTCTTTAAAAAAGAAGAAGAAAAAAATACGTGTCTCTTTAGCTTCTAATTACTCCTCTAGGTTCACCAGGGAGCCATGAACATTGCCTGTCTAAAAGAAAAGCTATAAGAGGCAAAAAAACCTCCAAATCGGTTTGATATTCGTCTGTGGAATAGCGACTATGAGGGTCTTTTCATATTACACATTGTAATTTGATTAATTTCTAATATAAAGAATATTAATTAGTGCCGCTTTAATATTGAATACAAGCAAACAATTTTTTTACCTTACAAATTCTACAGGATGCCTTAATTTATGGATATACCATAACATCATGGGTGAATGTTTCAGTCAGGGGATATATTCAATGGGTGTCTTCCTTGTAGTCCAACTTAATTAATAATTTACACTGATGGGAAAGATGAATAAAATCTTATCCATCCATAAAACAAAGCATACATATCTGGACTTGATTTATAGCTAAACATACTGAGCAGTTTGCAGGTGGTATCAGTCCTCCAAAGGCCTCTAGGCAAGAAAGAGATTGAATCAATGAATCAAAAGCTTGATTCACATGGCGTGTCACATCAAAAAAAAATCTGACTCATTAGTATTTGTAGAAACATGCTTTTCCAAAAAATACTAAAGACTTTTCCCAGAATGTTCAAACATTTGTTACTAAAAGCAACTGAAAAAAAAAGGTTTATCGCAGAAACAGTTCTCTTGTTGCCAGTTTTAATCCTATTTCATCCAAAGTGACATTTACAACATCTCTGACCTCACACATTCTGACAGCCCAGTTTACTTTTTTCCTTTTGTTGTAAAGTTATGTTTTTTCTCCTTTATTTGAATGTTTCTCTTAGATTTTTTAACAATCCCAAGTGGGCCATAAATAACATTAGATTGAGAACGCCTGTATTAAAGCTCCTTTGAGAGAGTAGAAGAAGAAGAACCCATCACTGCCCACAGTAGCGTCAGGGAGATGTGACCATTGCTTCTCTTAAATGAATACAATTGGTCTTTCAGTGTTAAAGTGAGTCACCGCTAACAGGATGTGCTTAAGCTTCATCCCAGGCTCATCTTTTGACCCGCTCAGTTCCAGATAACCTTTAACTGATGGGATTTAATTGATGCATTAAAGCATCTGTGAAACTATCACACGGGAATGTTTCTCAGTGACATATGAGTAAGTGGCCATGTGTCACGCTTTAATGACTTCTAATGGATGAGCTTCTCACTGATGTGAGCTGGTAAGGTTAAAGTTTTTCCTTTTCTGTCCAGTTTTAAGTTCAGTTTATCTCTTTGAAACTTTTCTTTCAAGTCTACTAAAAAGCTAAAAATCTAAAAAGTTTGCAGAAATAGAAGGGACGGCAAAATTCAAACTCAAGGAAGGTAATTAACAAATTAGAGTATGTAAGTAGTTTTTGCAAAGCAGCTTTCCAAAGAGTTTTGTTTTTCTCTACTAACAGCTGAATGATAGTATCAACAGGTTGTGCAAGTTCCTTCAGACACTTGAGATCTCCTGAGAATGAAGTACAGCTGTATTCAGTCAGTTCAAAGATCCATCCCATATTTTTTGCCACGCGGTAAATGTGGCCTCTGTGACACTTCACTTGCCAGCTGCAAGTTCTTACCATCTTTTCTCCTCCTGCTACATCTATGAAACAATAAAGAACTGGACACTGACCAGATCTCTTTTCAAGTGCATCTGAATGTTATGAACAGTTGTCATCTGTTTGACCTTAACGTAACAAGAAAGCTTGATTAAAGGTTCACCAAATTTGCAACAGAAAAGCATATTTTCCGACATATGGATATGGGTTAGCCATGCAGAAAGTGTTGTTTTTATTTGTTGAAACTTTAAGATATCCACTGCAGAGACATGTGGTGCAGCCCCAGCACACCTAGGGCGGAGATCATTTTCCAGTATTCCAAAGTATTGAAGTATTGAAAAACTACAGTTGAAAAGCTTAACTGCAACAGAACTCGCTAGAAAAAAATGTGTTTGTTATTAACTGTGGACAATACACCAACATTGCAATCTTCTTTAAGTATGTGTGTGCCTTCCCACTGCAACAGAACCACTTAAGAAGAGAAATGGTCAATATTTCATCGATTGGCTAAATCAATGTACGAGTAGTTTTGCCAGAGTGAGGTTGTTTATTGAAAAAAAATCCAATACCCTTTGTGATATAAAGTATAAAATCCATGAAATATAGCTGACACTTCAGGCCACCTGTAGTAAAGAAACCCATGGTTTAACATCTCATTCCCTTTTCAAACTGCAGCGATATGTCCCTGAACAATATCTATCTCTTCACTTAAGTGCCAAAGACTTACCCTTGATGTCAAAAGGTACCTTAAAGTCCACGTAGATTCAGAAGAGAGAAAGTTTTCAATAACTCAGATGGATACAGGTGGGTGGATTTCCCCCAGTCTGAGGGTTTTCATCAAACAGAGGCAGCACCTGTGCTAGCCGCTCACCTCGGGCTACAAAACACTCTCCTTTTCAAGGAGCAGGGGAGAAACCCCTTACAGGTGCACGGCTTACATCCTCCCATCCACCAAATCAAAGCTTTGCACTGGAGATGGATAGAAAACCAACAACCTCAGTGAAATGTCTTCTCTCCCAGATGAACAAGACATAAAAGCTGTTCTCTGCTTCTGGGGAGGTGTATCGATCTTGCAAGTGTTCAACTGGACAAGGAGCAACAAGCATGTGAAATATTTGGTTCTTTGCTGAATTCAGTAAAATTCAATACTAGCCTTTGAAAATATCTTAATGTTTTTGTTTATCAATAATGCCCAACACTCTAACAGATGTATCGGTATTGAATTAAGCAGGAATGCCGTGGTTCTGGACAGGTCTGTCAACACAACTGGAAATGACCAGCAGGCTCTGCGAGGGAGAAAGTGGCACAAGAACAATGAAGTGTTTGGTGGTCTGGTTTCCATGCTGATTAAAAGTGCAGCTTTAGAGGAAACTTGACGGGTCAGTGCCATTTCGAGCTCCATGTAATGAGGATATCCTTCACAGACGTGAACACATTTCCACATTTCCAAGTGAAAAGAAAACAGCAACATTAGCTGTAATACAGTGCGCCGTTGGCCTGCCAAGAAGCAGAGTACAACAACACAATTAAAGTGGAATAACAACTATTGCTAATTAAGTAATAATTCTGAAGTTGTGTTCATTAAATCATACTTTGTTTTGATGCTTTTTTTTATGTATTCAGCTTGAGCCTAGTAGTTTTTATTGTTATTGGTAAACTTCACAATCCACACACTGGATTTAAATTGCCTTCAATGCAAAGGTGGGATTCACAGTAAACAATGCAGTAATGTAATCCAGCATAACATCACTGTTTGCTCTCTGCATCGTGTCAGAACTGTATTAAGTTACTGCTGCTTCTTTGTATCAAAAGTGTTCAACTGGTGAAATTGGGGTGAACTTTTATTATGAAAATCAAAAGGAAATACTCCGTATTTGTCACTGAGGTTAACGGTAAATATAGCCCTATAAAAAGATTCTCATTTAATGGCTCCGGCGAGAACTGCTATCTTTCATTATAGTAATAAACTGCTTTTGTTGTTGCAACAGTAACCGAGCGGGTCGCCAAATCAGAGACTAAAATCTTAAAGGGACAGTTCATCCTAAAATCCAGAATACATATTTTACCTTAAGAAGAAGTAATATGTAAGAATCAAAACACTGTATGTGTTTCTGATTTTATGGGGAACTGTTACTTTAATGATTATAACTTTGATTCTGTTGTGACTTAATTACATCTATCAAGTCAATAATGCTTATTGGGGCTATTGAAAAGAGCTTATCACAATGAGAACTTTTCACCCTCAAGATAAAACATAAATAGTCTCAGAAGGACCTATTATGTAGTAATGTAGTAGTGATTGAATTGCTGCTTGTTCAAGTTGTTCAGTGTCTGTATTCACTGATCAAAGTGCTTAAGTAATTAAAAGGTAGCTGATGTTACATCATCATTGCTTTTTACCAATAAACCCTTAAAAGGTTGATGCATGGTGGGAGGCTCAGGGTGTGTTGGTGCAAATAAACCACGAAATAGGACACGAAAAGTCAGCTTTCATACAAATGGATGTTAAAAGACACATATTAGAATATCAGATTTATACAAGTCTTAGTGTGTGTTGTAAAGCAAAAGTCCAGTTGTCCAGGATCAGTCCCATCATCTTAACTCTCATGCATATGTTGTCATGTACCTAACAGTTACCGCTCTTGCTGAGTGTGTGGTATTGCTGGCTGTACACTTCAAATCACCAAACTGGTGAATAATTTGTCAAAATCATTAAACATTACAGAAACGTTAAATAAGAGACCATGTAAAAAAAATAAAAAAAGACATTTTAAGGTTGGCTGAATATAAATAAAGTAAGCTATATGCACTCAAGTAATCAAATCAAGTGCAGCATTCAAAAGAATGTTCAGATATATTTTTCCTCAAGTGTTATTCATCTTGCTACAGAGTGGGAGTGTACTTCAGCCATCACAGAGGTCTCACTTTGAACTGCAGGCTGGTTGAAATATTCGTGAACTTCTCTGACTCTGTCTTCAAGTGTTTTATTCTGTCTTTCTTTATTCACATGGTACAAATGTAGAACCTCCATGACGGTCTGCATGTGTTGAGGTTATTAACAAGTTGTCAAAAAAGACGTCTCTTCCCTTTTCTTGTCTGTCTGTGGACAGTCTGTCTGCCACCTCTCACACATTTGACACTGGACACTCCTGAACAAACCTATCTTGAGCTGTGAACCCTGAAATAGGCACGAGAACTTGGTCCAGGGGGCTGTGGAGCAGTGTGTCATGAAGGAGGAAGCCCCTGTGGGAATAACTGGTCTCTCATCAGGGGGTGAGAGCGACCTCGGCTATATTAAACCCCTCACTTGAGTGGGATTCTTGAGACACTCTGACCCCACTGTAGCATTCACACTGCCATCATAGTTCACATGCTTTTCCTACAATCCTGTGGAATGTGTGTGCAACACCTTCAAGTCAATGCTGTACAAAATGTTGGTGTTTTGCAAAGAGCCATACGTAGAAGCGAGATATCAATTCACACTCTCTGTTTTAAAAGCTTCATGACAACACAGGGTAGTTCTTTGAAAGAGAGTCTAACGTAACAGCATGTGCATTCTCCGGGGGATATAGTTTGAACATGTGAACTTCAGCTGCCACAACACACCCTGCATGAACATCTCTGGAAATCACTGAAAGCTTGGAGCAAACTGTCAGAGAACGAATGAGGTAATGCTGTTACACCCCAATAATAACACGCTGTCAAGAAAAATGGGGAAACAGAGTCCTACACTGACTTGGATGAAGTAAACACATGGAAGCTCAAAGTTAAAATCCATCGTAACTAATTGAACATGCAGGGCACTCTCCTTTTTATGCCCCTTCAAATTTTTGTAATTAAATATGACAAGACGTGAAGTGTCAGTGAAGCATAAGTAATGGACAAGAATATCTGGATTTCTATTTCAATTCTAAGATTACTTTCCTTACAATCATTATAGAACAAGACTACGAGTCTACAGCCATGCTAGCGGCTGATTGAGACTGCAGTGTTTTGAGCTAAATGCTAACTTTGGCATGCTAACATGCTCAAAATAACAGTCAGGAACAGTCAGGGGATCACCAAGGTTGGTTCATTCTCTGGGGAGCATGAATGTTTGTATAAAATATGATGCCAATCCATCCAACAGATGTTGAGACATTTCAGCCAGGACCAAAGTGACAAACCGAGTCCTTGACTATCATGGCAAAAACAGAAAGTCTGACATTAGTGAGACTGGTCCCAAGGTTTGATGTAAATCAAGGCTCTGATCTCTTATTTGATTAGTAACAAAGCGACTTTAAGTGTGTTTTTGGGCTAAAAAGTGCTGTTGTTTGAGCATTGCACAAACAGGAAAATAAACCTCCTTTTATTATATTTCAGGTATGCTGCACAAACCTGCCCTAAATTCCTGTTGTTATCTGTCTCAAACAGTTGCATTCACTGTCAATACCTTCTTACATAATAGATGACATCATCACTGGCTCCATTATGTGTAGTTTTAGGAGAAAATCATACTTGATCACAAAACAGGTCTCAGCTCGCTGAGGCCCGAACAGGCAGCACATGGCCAATTCTCCCTCTGATGTTTTTTCCCTTTAAAGAGAATATCTGTTTCTGATTAATCAATCATTGTGCAACATGTTACTCATCTTGAGAAACAAATGCAGCCATACACACAAGTTTCATCAGTCTGGAAATACTGTATTTCCAGGATGGACACCAGCCTCTAACGCTACGATTTACCGGTAATTGTACTTCGAATAAAAGGACTAGATTTATAGCATCTTACTTTATTGTGTTTGTGGCTGTTTGTGTGTGTGTGTGAGAGAGAGAGAGGTAGAGAGAGCACAGCAAATAGTGGACCGTCCAAAGCGATGAAGCAGATGGTAATCACAGTCTAGACAGGCAGGCCAAAGAGGAGGAAGGCGAGGAGGAGATGGGCCTTGCTGTTAAATCAACCACCCGCAGGAACAACATTTTTTAAGGTGTTTTCAAAGACTCCACTGCACAGGTTTCTGCAATGCGAAAAAAAGCAGGCATTCAAATTATCACGGTAGCGCATCATGATGAACCAACAGTACCAGACTAGAATATTAATAAGTTGGCAAGAGAAAAAAAAGGAGCGTGTGTTACTGTAAGTCGAAACGTTTGCTGCATATTAACTCACATATTCAGGGTGTTATGTGAACAGCACTTTCTCTGCTCATAGATGAAAGAAAGACAGAGGCATATGTTATGACAAAAGATATGAGGGAGCCTCAAATGGCCAGAAGTGTGACTTATAACCCAGTGAGCTCTCCAAACACCCCCACATCGTCTGGTTCCGGTTCTCTACCTTTGGGGAAAACTAGCGGTATTTTCCATCTGACAATGCCTGCAGCGTTCATACCCAGAAATCATCTAACAAAACAATCAATAACAACTCATCTCACTTCGCTGACACATTTTTAACCCAAGTTTGAGGCCAACAAACCTGCAAACATTTAAATTCACAGCACATTTGTATCGATGGGCCCTCTGAATACTAAAGGCCGCCACGGCAGCATCTTAATGTAAGGGGGCATATTCTGTCAATAACACTAGATAATCACAGGCTGCAGGGGGGCTGCACAGCCGGAGACGGATATAGCACAGTACAGCAGGAATGGAAGGCATAGTTATGACACATGGACAAATACAAACAGCTATTTTTCACAATCACACAACGAAATCCCTCAGTTGTTTTCTGACCGCCAGCAAGAAATTAACTTGATCAATTAAGAATCATTTCCTTTCATGTGGTAAAAGAAAGGCCTTTAAAGAAGGAGAGCTACACCACTGTAGGAACATGCGATGCCTTGATCTTCTCTGACAGTTTATAAGGGGAACACTGATTCATGTCTCATACGATTCCCATATTAATAGAAATTAATGAATTCAGGAATCATATGAGACATGAATAATCATTTGGACACTGAAGAAGAGGTTTTAATGCTCAGTCACACAATTTTGGTAGAGTGCTTGTGCCCTCTAGTGTCAGAGTTGTGCATTTATTTCTTAGGATTATTGCAGCAGTTTCCAAAAGCCTGACTGATAATAATTCACAGTTTCTGAATCCATTCAATCAAAATGTAATCAGCAGCTCAAAATTACTATTTTTTGATTTGATTTAGGGGGCGTGAGGAATTTGGAAGTATCAAAAGGTTTTAAAGCTTTAATTGAAGTTTTCCTTTTTTTCACCTCATGCATATCCCCAACAATTCAAATGTTTTTGTTTTTTTATTAATTGATGGAAAAACCGACAGACAAAAAAAAATAGGTCTATATATAAATTATTATCATTCAAAGTAAAGTATTTTTACATGTCCTAAAAAATGCCTGCAGGGGACCTTAATGGAGTCACCATGCCAAATTAAGTCCTGTTGTTAGGTAGCAGTGATAGCGCCACCTGGTGGATTTTGTTAATGCCAATACACAACATATGTGTTTTACAGTAAAAAAAAAAAAAAAATGACTCCTAATTTTGTGTTATTTAATATTAAAATAAAATAACACAATAATAGAATTGTCGGGATGGATTATCTAAAAAAGTGGGTATGTTTAAATGAGGTAGGCTATAATAAGGTAGGCTATAATAGTCAATAAGAAAGGTTGTAAAGCTTGTTTGAAACATCTGTATTTGCAGATCCAGACTACATAAGAGGGATGTTTGATGGCTGGTGGTGGATTCCACTAAGTGAGCCACATTCCGCCTTTACTTGTGGCGTTGAGGAGGAGCTCAGTTGTTTATTCATTCACGTCAGCCCCTCTCGCCTTCCCTTTCCCTCCTTCCTGCTACACACAACGGGGACCCACCAACTGTTTTTTTCCCCCCCTACACACATATTGAAATTAACCACAATCACGCCGCCACCATAAACCGATTTTGGAATCAGGTGAGTTGCGATTTTCTTGCGTTTCTCTTTTCCCTTTTTTTTTTTGTTGACGATGATAAGAGGAAACGTATGCGCCCGCCGGAGCGTTGACTTGTCCGGCCCGGCGAGGCGGAGCACTGTTTCAGCCGTAACTTATTCAATCCCCGCTGAACCCGGAGAGAAATGTATGCGCGTGATGTCTGGCGACGGTACCGCCTGTGCGCGTTTTGGGTTCTGGCGTCTTTCGGTGCGGGGGTTTTTCTCTTAAACGCTGTACTAGAAACAGACGGTCGATGTAGGTCAGCAACTACAGGCAAAATGTCGTCTTTTCTTTTCTTTTTTTTTTTTTTTTTTTTTTTTTTTTTTATACTTCCATATTCTCTCATGCCATAAACAGATGGCGTCGAGAGAAGGAGGGGATGGAGGGGATGGAGAGAATGGGGAGGAAAGAGACGCATAAAGGAGGACAGGGGCGACACCAGGCCACGTCAGTCCCCGGGTCTGCCCATCACTAGTCCCGGCTGCCCCGCACAGGCAGCATGATAACCCTCCTCACTCATGCCAGGGACACGGGAGGCCGAGATGTCTCGCGTAAGGCCTGTCTTGAACAAAGTTTGTGGCTGTTAAGTTGTCGGGCCTTTTCTTTTCTTTTCTTTTCTTTTAAAGAAACAGCGCGAGTTTCGGTTGAAATAATGATTTATTTTGCGCAGGCGAAAGTGAACACAACCCCAGTGGGAAGATAAGGCTGCTTTGGTGTTTATAGCGTTCAGACCAGACCTCTTTTTGGTCACAACCCAGTGCAGAGGAGAGGGTGGAGATGTTTGACACCTCCAAAGCACCGAAGAGATGCACTGCAGTAGATAACCTGTGGCCCGGGCTGCATGCTCCTGTGAGGGTCTATGGGAGACCACAGATAGGCCACAGGTATCCTCCAGTGCACTAATGAGGGCACTGCATCTTACACACAGGCTGTCAAGGGGATGTGAAGGTGCTATGGCTGTCTGGATCTGCATATATATATATATATATGCTCTTATTTTGAAATGCTTTTGGTGATATTTTGTGTATTTAGGTGCTAGGCCAGAATGTGAGTAACACCACTGCTGCTGACCCTCACATACCTGCCACGCAGTGTCCGATCATGTATTGTGGGATGGTGCACTGGGGCTGCATGCAGCAAGGCAGCTACATACTGTGCATACCAGTTGGCAGCCGGGGGGTGGGGGGCGGGGGGGCTATAGATGTGCCTCGATGCAGTTCAGTGTCAGTGCACTTCAGTGGCTGGCAGTAATTAAAAAGACACACTCCCCTCGCGGTCTACGGGTCGTCTGATTGATGGTCATTTAGATGGAAATATTCAAATGACTCAGCATGGTTTTTCGACCGAAGCATCGCTGCCATTCAGAGTTTTAATTCCCCGCTGCAGATCTCACTGATTGCAGTTTTAAAAAAGTTGACCCATTTCTGCTGTCGGTTTGAGCAGACGTGGGTCCTGAAATGACACCTTGACTAAACTGATTTAATCATCTCAGCGCTCGAGGGAGTGAAGGGTGTCAACCATCTCTGTCCAACTCACCTATTCTCTGGTGTTACTGTAACCTTTTGTCAGGAGATCATATTTCATTGGAGCTCCTAGATTGAGCATCCCCGGTCATTTCTCGCCAAATGAGTGTTAGTCCAGTAATGCTGGCCTGATATTTTTTCGATGTAGACTCAACCTCCGTCTTCTTATGAGTGCATTTATTGGTACTTGCTGTACTTTTACCCTGGATTGTAAAGCCGCTCCAGTTACTGACCATGATGGCCACAGTGTTGTGTGGAGTTCTCTGCCTCCCTGAATGCAGCTTTGAGCCTCTCTGACTTTCACTGTTTGATGATAACCTCTCCAGTCTGTTTTTTGCTCCAAGGCATCTTGCCAAATATTAATTTGCAAACTTGCTGTCTCTCAGCTGGCTGCTATATTTGTTGTCTTCGGTGTTAACCTTGTGTTAATGATGTGTCTAGTCTAATCTGCACATAGAACAATCTTGTGGTTTTCATGTATTGTGCTCAGTAATGAATAATGCTGGCATTGTGTTTTGGTATTTGGACCAGACTCACTTAATTTGAGGTGTTGAGAGTTTGATTGATGATATAATAGTATTTTTTGACATTATGTATGAGGATCCAATAACTTGAGTAAATAGTCTACCAAAAAAAAAAGGTCAAGCTCAACAAAAAGCACCGTAGAGTTCTCAACAATTCAGGCGTGTACTTTGTTTCTGAATTAATACCTCCAAGTTTAACAGTACATTTTTTTTATTGCTTGGTCAGCTTGAGTTGTGCGGTGATGAATGAATTTCCCCAAGTTTAAATCGATAACGTGTTATTACACTGCTGCTGCAAGCTGCTACTACACATTCTGTATGCTACCCAGGGGATCATAAGCCACTCGTCCGTGGATCATCAGCGGCAGGTTGGCTGAGTTGAAAGAGGTCCAGCAGAGCCAAACAGAAATCAGCCGTGATATGCATTAAAAAACTGAACCAATCATCCTAACAGATGCTAAGAATTAGACACACCTCTTGTATGATGAGGATAATGAAGATATATGAAAATAAGCTGGTATCTTTTCTACTCTCTCTCCTTTCTTTGTGAGGATGTGGGAATAAACTGTGGTAAAAGGGTTGAGAATAGCTGATGATGGTGTCAGCACATTGCAGCGCTCGGCAGTGCTGCAGGCACGGTTTTCAAAAAAAGAGGCTGATGGTTCTCGAAGCACAAAGGCCTAATGTGTAGGGCTCGTTTGTTACAGCCTCGCTGAACGACCTCCGGAGTGTAATGCCACTTTGTTTGTGTGCGCTGTATGAGTGTAATGTGTATTGTGTAGTCCTATTTAAAAAGCCACAATACTTCAGTGCCTTCTGGGAAAATGATGCCCGCAACATTGAATTGTTCATAAATGACATCAAAATTGTGCTTTGTGTCATTGAATTGGCTAACTGCTTTCTCTATACGGCTTCATTAATAATAAATGCAACTTGCTATTTTCTCGTTGCATAACAGATGACTAGTTGGTTGAAGCTTTGGCATGTTTTGAATGTTCGCTAATAACACAACTGTCAGTGCACATAATGTGACTGTTGGACCATGTGCTGAATAAATATAATTATGATTCAAAGCAAAACAATGTTGTCCGCTGTTGTTATCCCTTGTGAGAGATACAAGTGTTGGTTATTAGAGACAATGGGCAAAATTTTGCAGAGATTTAATCTAGACTCATCTCTGTCACCTGTATTTCACCTCATATCTGTAGCAAATGTCAGCGATGCTTTTGTTTTTTGGTATGCCAGTGGTTTGGCTCAGGCGGCTGCCAGTTTCAGTCCACCACTTTGGTTCACCCTGAAATATCCCACAACTATCGATTGCTGTGATATTTGACATTCATTTTCCTCAGTGGATGAACCCTAATAACTTTGGTGATGCTCTGAATTTCCATCCAGTGCCACCAGCAGGTTAATGTTTTCACTTATTCTGTGAAATATCTCAATATCTATGGGATGGATTGGCACAACATTTAGTGAAAACATTCATGGTCCTTAGAGGACGAATCCTACTGACTTTAGTCACTTTTCCTCAAGCGCCACTAAAACGCTGGCATTTGTTGCTTGAGTGAAATGTCTCGACAATTATTGGATAAATTGCCATGAACTTTGGTGCATTTATTCATAAACTGTTATAACTTTGGTGATCCCTTAACTTTTCATCTATCGCCATCATCATGTCAAATACTTTTTTTTGGGACCAAATACCTGCTAAACTAATGTAATTCCCATCAGCCTCAGCTGTACTTTGCACATGTTGGCATGCTAATAGCTAGACAAAGATGTTGAACAGTTGTGATCTTGTTAGAATTCAACGCACCTTACTCGCTAAGCTACTAGCATGGCTGGGTCTCTTAGTCCTGAAATTGAAATGCTTCAAATTTAGTTGTATTCATTATCTGTTAGAATCCAGACAATTGGCAAATAGCTGTATCTGTTTGCTGCCAATAAATAAGTGAAGTATTGCAAAATACCAGTATGAATTGATTGTTTGAGTGCATAATATTAAGTATTTTCTGCTCCATGGAGTGTATGTAAAAGGAGTTTCTAACAGACAACTGCAGTATGAACTGCTTATTAGGTGCGAGTCATGCCTGTCAGTTTTGGTTTCGCTGCTGGTCTGGCTAATTGTTGTCCTTGCCAGCTTTTATTGTGTGAAGTTGTTACTAGTTGTCTGGTGAGTCAGTTTGCCATTCGGTCCTCCCAAATCCTGCCAAATTCTCAGTGTGAAAAAGATGAGCTGATGAACTTATTTTGTTAAGTTCAACATAACATGATATCGTATAATTTGTTAATTACTTCATAGCTCATATTATTTGTAGTTCAAAATTGGTATATTCTGTTCTCACGTGAAAAGATTAGTGTTTGCTCCTCATCGTTTGCTTATTTTTCTCTTTCAATCTGATTGCATCCTCATTTTTACCCTCAGTGTTGATCAGACCATAATCATCTGGGTTGGCAACAATTGTATTGTGTATAGTAAGCTAACAGTTCGGTCACAAAGGTAACTTGGGCGGCAGCTAACACTTTTAATTTTAATTTTCGTTTTCGTTTTTGTTATCGTTTTCGTTATCGTTTTCCTTTTTAGTTTTTTTCATTGTTAATTAATCTGTCATTTTCTCATAAATCGATAAGTTGTTTGGTATATAAAATGGTGAAAACCTGTTTCGAATGTCTTGTTGAATCCACAACTTAAAGTTATTCAGTTATCTGTAATAAAGGAGTAAAGAAACCAGAAAGTATTTAAATTAAGGAAGCAGGAATCAGAGGGCTTTTACTTTTTTTCTTAAAAAAATTACTCAAATTGGTTAATTTATTATCAAAATAGTTTGCGATTAATATAAAAGTTGACAACTAACCAATGAATCTCTGCAGCTCTATAGGTGACCACAGTCAGCCTTGGCCTTTAGCATTTATGTCTCTGCAAGCCTCTGTTCACTTAGCTAACTACCACTTTCCTGCATAGTGCAGCGCTGTGGCCTAGTTCATGCCCTCTTGAATGTAATTTTAGCTGTGTGTATGCATTGTGTGTGTCTGTGTACGTGGACACCTCTCTGTTTTGTCTCCTTCTCTTATCGTCTCTGTTTCCCGTCCTCTCGTTCCCTCCTCTGTCCTCTCACGCTGTTTCTGTCTCCGTCAGTGACGAGGCCTTTGTCATGACACTGTTGGCGTGCAGAACTCGGGGGCCAGCGATGCTCGGATAGTTACCTCAGTAGTTGCACCTCTGTGTGGACGGATGATGTTGTCCTGGAGGGAGTCAGAGACAGTACAGCCATTTTACAGTGTTGGTTTGATTGACACCTTCTGTTGCTCAGCCATATCAGCTGATATCTGGTTCACACTGAGGCTGTGAATGGGTGAAAAGTAGCCGTCCTGGAGAATTACACAATCAGGTCGCTAGTTAAATGTCTGTTGCAGATTCAAATGAATATGGGGCCTCCTAGATTTAATTTTGTGGAACATAAGGAATATTCAGGCGGTAAAACTCGAAAAAATTAATTACCAGCTTGCACCAGTAGCAGTGTGACTATTACATAATCCTCCAGAGAGCACTGACAAGTTTATTTTTACACTGTAAAATGTCCCATTCAGTGTGTATCTTGGTGACAACTTGAGGAACAAAAAAATCTAAGGTATCCATAGCAGGTTGTTTTAAATGTGTCATGTGTTTATGTTAATATTGTAAGTTGTTATATCCTCACAACTTGCCTTGGTATAAACAGTCCTCTGCTGGGTTCCCTCAGTGTGCAAGATGCTGAGAATCAGCTGTACATGTGATGAAGGAGCTTCCAGAGCAAAGAATGCAATGCAGATACATTCACATTGAACAGGCATTTAATCCAAAAGATGCTGCGAGGTGTAGAATTGCTTAAAATCTACGCTGATGTCAGGTAGATTAAATCTCACTAAACAAACATTCAATGATTGTAGTGCAAAATACCCATTTTAAGAGGCCGGTATGCTTCATTGAACTGCTTTTTGGATGGTCGAACAGCTTCGGAAACCGGATTAGGAGGAATTTTGTCTGACCATTTCTGTAATTTTCCGAATCCGACATTCAAATCCATGTCACACTGTGTGATTGGCCGGCTGTCTGTGAGTGACAAAGGAGCGACCATTGAAACATTTTTTGTCTAGCTGTCTTTTTTTTTTTTAATTGTTACGCAAAACACATTTTCCATGTGAACAACCGACTGTAAGACTATGAATATTTTCCCCTGTATGCAAACATATAAAGGAGAAAAACACATGACTGCACCATAAGGTTACACAGATTTAATGTTGAACAGGAAAACCAAACTCTAAATCTCCATTTCAACAAATGTTTGCCCTGCTGAAGTGCCCTTGAGCAAGACACTAAATCTCCCTCTGGTCTCTGGGGGTGCTGTTGTGTAGCTGATCTCCAAGAAGAACAAATGAAAAGAGAATTTCTCTCCAGGGATCCATAATATACCAGAACATTAATCCTGTTGTGTAAAGGAATTTATTGTTCTCTTTATGTCCTATTTTGTATTTTCACATGTAATGGGGGGGGGGGGAGATCCTGATCATCATACTATAACCACATGTGCATTAAAACCCAGTCTGTGAGAGAGAAACTGGTTGGGGATTAAAAAAACAAGAAAGGAGTGGTGGGGATGTACTGGAAGTTAAGAAGGAAGTGATGAAAAAGGGGGAAAAGTGAGAGAATAAGGGGAAGGGGTGTATCCATGGAAACATGGGGAGAGAGAGAGAGAGGGAGAGGGGAGGAGAAAGAGGTGATGTAGTTTGAAACTGTTAAAGCACTGGAACAAAATGGTAGGCCCAAAGCAGTATTTAACAGCAGCAGAGACGACCTTTATTGAGAATTAAAATTGTGCCTTTTCTCAGTGAATTTGCTTGAGAGCTTTGTGCCTTGACATTTCATTATGTCATTGTTAGTGATTATTTTAATAAGGATGAAACATGGTATAAATAAAATACATCTGGGGCTGCTGTTAGGTTAGTTTGGAAAGATGTCTTCGTAAACAAACCCAGACTCATCTCCCCAATTATTCACATCTACATGAAAAAAGGAATTTAAAATGAGAATGTTTAGCTCATAAGTCTTGTAGTCGTTTTTCACTCACATTTAAGGAGAGCAAAAAACGAGATGTTACAAGGAGCAGCTAACGCACCATGTGTTTGGGTCTTTATACCCAAAGGACGGCTCTTCATAAATATCTTATACTGTGTACTTGCCTCAAGCGCTGCAAATATTCTACCTTAAATCTGCTGTTTACACCTGCTGAAAGCTTTCATGGCATATTCATAGATTTCCGTTTATGTAGATTTAAGATCAAAAGTTAACTTCAATTATTTTCCTTTTTTAACAAAGAATAAAAAAATAAGAAGAGTGGCACATGTAAGGGAGCACGTCCAACTCTCTGCCCTTATACTTCAGACTTTATTGTTTTTCTTAAATCCAGGAAATTCAGAAACGAGTGAGAGACTTATGTGTCAGTGAAATGCAATTTGACCTCTGGCCCGTGGTTCTTGACCGTTGATGCTTCAGCTTCAATTCCACAGTTGGAAATGTCTACGTCTGTGCCAGAGCTGCAGTCAAGGAGGGGGCGTCCTCCATTCACAATGCTGATTAGCGTCAGAGCCAGCTTTCTGTTCTTTTTATTGTTTGTAAGGGTTTACATTTACATTTTGTTGGGTCAAATACTTGAAATACTCTGTATTTGTGTATTTGAGCTGTAGTGTTTTGGCCTTGAGGATCATAATATTATCAGAAATGTAAGCAATCCCTTAATGTCTTTCAGACCAGAAGTCATCATTTTAAAATTGTGCTATAGGCAGGAGAAACATTTGGTAAAATCTAAAGATAGGTGACAAATTATAGGAAAAAAATCTTCTGAACAGCCAGTTGCTCAGTTGAGGTGAAGTGACTGTGAAGATCAGAGCATATGATTCACACACTCAAACTAGGGCTGACCTCGACCAAAGAAATGTCTTAGTCGACTAACAGTCATCGATTTTAACTTTTAATGTTGTGGTTACCAGTGAAGTTCTCACAAGTTTCCATTCAGCATGGAAAAAACAACTAATCTTAGTTGACTAAGACCAAAACGACCGATTAGTCGACCAACCGACTAAGAGAAGCAGCTGACACCAAACTATTCAGTGACCCGTCAAGCCCTGTATGGAAGCATTTGTTTTTGTTATAGTCGTCTACTATATTCATGTTTTTCCTTTAATTCATCTCTTGTATGAACTTCATATCGAGGGTCACTTATTGAATATTCAACCTAGTATAATGTGAGTGTGTCAAAGTGCAGTTTGAATTCACTCATGCCCGACAACTATTAATGGTGGTGAGCACTAGAGTCCAATATTTTATTACAAGTATTTACTATTACTATAAATAGTATTTGAGTAGACTGTAGCTATGTCTCTGTAGCAACCACTTTTATTAACCTGCTTTATTATGACTATAAACAATGCTATACCCTCTTAAGCAGTAAGTATGCTTCACTATTTTTTTCACTTTATTTGTGTGTGTGTGTACTGTGTGTGAAAAGTGACCTTTCACATGTTACCACAAGGGCAGAAACAAGTTCAAAATGTGTTCCTTTAATTGGACAAAATGTTGGATTAAATAATATAAAGTGGATCGTAGCAAATTCACCATTGTTGGTCAAAGTAGATTTAAATGTGTTTAAGTATGCAAAACATTTGATGCAAACTGCAAAATAGTTTCATTATTATTATGGAAAATAACCCATCTCATCCATCCTTGTAAGTTAAGTTTGAAAAAACGTTGAGGTGTAACAAGCGTCTGTTCAAAGTATATTGAAGCCATAAAAAGTGGAGCAAATCTGCCGAGACCTGTTGATGGTCACACATCACCCATGTATCATCTAGTCCAGCACCTGGACCATTGCATTGGAATAGATAGATATAGATAGATATTTTTTTATTTTCGTGTCATGCACAAAACGTGCCCAACCCTCATGGGTTTACAAGACACCAACAAGACAGCTGCAGTGGATCCACATCTCATCAGGTCACATTTGATTACAAAACAACCGGTTGCTTCACCGCTCAATCTTAAACAAAACAAAAAGAAGAGAATTTTCACAGCCACTTGGAGCCCCGCCCATTTTCATACTCGAAACATCGCTATAGAAACCTGCTTGCTAGCTTTAGCTTTATGGGGCCACCTCACTTAAATGAAATAAAACAGTGGAGTTGTGCCAGCGCGGATCACCTCCTCACCCCTACAATGGACAAACCCTAAAAGTTTATTACTTTCAGGAAGCAGCGCCCAATCTTTAAAAGCAATATTTTGATGTGCTATTTCAATGAGGCGACCAGCTCTTTGTTAGAAGAATGCTTTTATTTAAAGAACGGGAAGCATAAACATCGATCGCAACATCAGCTTGAGTTGCAGATTTAGTCCTCAGCACGGTTAACTTTCTAGTTACCTGCTGTGATGAGTGGGTCATTTCTTCTGACGCCTTTGTTGGCACTACTTCATTGAGTTCAGCTCAGTGTGTCAGGACCCACTCACCTTTCAGAGTGGACACTTTTGGAGATGGATAAGCAGGCAGCAATTGTTGCTGTTGGGACCTTTAACCCACTAGAAAAACTGCCAAAAATAATCTTCTTAACTTATATTTTAGTTTTAGCCAGAAACATAGCAATGCTTTTAAGATATCATAATGGATATGTGGTTTCTTGTGTTTCAGCATCCAGACAAACATATTTCAAAATTATTTCTGTCCCGAGAGACTTTGCTTCTGTATTCTCCTGCACTTCCTGTGTCCTATGAAGGCTTACAAATACAGAACGTGTCATACATTCCTACTCTAATGTTATCTGTCTTCTGTCCAAGTGTATTAATGTCACCGACATGTATTGCACCTATTCTGCCAATGTTTACAAAGTACATAGTTTTACCATATGTCGTGTTGTTGTAATATTTTTGACAAGGATAACTTAAATTGAGTTATTGAAGAATTGATGCACCGATCCACAGTGCTCTCTTTTTATGTAATGGCTGTGGTGCTAAAATTTTGTTTGACACTATTTCCAAGGACATGATTATCTCTGATGTCCATCGCAAACAAACATCCGTAAATTCGTTCAAATCATAAATATCATACATCAAAGATGCTCCTTATTATTACAGAACTTACCTGAGTATCATCACATTTTTAAGTTTTCTGTAGTACCAACGTTATCCAGTGATGGTTGTCTTTACCTGCATGAGTGCTCTGCAAGCATGAACTACTAAAAGCTAATATACCAAAATGTAAACAACAACATCCATAACAACAATCCATTCAGCATTTCAGCAGTTTAGAATAAAACAATTTAGTCTTTTAGGAGGTACCACATCACAGTTCACCTGAACAGAGCTGTTTCACCCTACAATGATTAACATGGGTGACTACATCTGATAAGGGTTTATTGTAATGTTACTGGTCGGGTGTTTTTGTAAAAAACAACAATACAATTCTTCTTCTTCTTCTTCTTCTTCTTCTTCTTCTTCTTCTTCTTCTTCTTCTTCTTTTGCTGCAGCCATGTTTGTGAAACCTCTAAATAGAGCGAGATGGGTTTTGTGTTCTCTCTCTCTCTCTTTCTCCCTCGCTCACTCCCTAATTTTTTTTTCTGCACCCTCTTTCTGTTTTTCTCTCTCCAGCTCTCTTCCCCTCCCCCTCCCTCTCTGTTCCTCTATCCTCCTCTCTCCCTCTCTCATTCTCCCTCCCCACCTCCTTCTCCCTCCCGCTTCCTCTCTCTCTCATTTTATTCCTCTCTTGCTCTCGGTTTCCATCATGCTTTACCCCTCCCCCCCCCTCCTCTCTCTCTCTCTCTCTCTCTCTCTCTCTCTCTCTCTCTCTCTCTCTCTCTCTCTCTCACGTTGCACACTGCCCCTCCCTCCCTCTCTCTGTCTTGCTCTCACGTTGTTCCCTGCCCCATCGCTCTCTCTCTCTCTCTCTCTCCCTTGTCTCTCTCCCTCGCTCTCCTTTTTTTCTATCTTTCTGTCTCTCTCTCTCTTTCTCTTGCTTCTCTTGCTCTCCCTCTACATCCTCCCCTCCCCCACTGCTGCCTCTCATTTTCTCTCTCTCCTTTCCTCTCTCACTCCACCATTTCACTCACTCACTCACTCACTCACTCACTCACTCACTCACTCACTCACTCACTTGATCACTCACTCACTCCCCCTCCCATCCCTGTTCTCTTTATCTCCTCCCCTCCCTCCCCCTTCAATCCCTCTTTCATTCCATGCAATCATCTGTTCTCTCTCTCTCTCTCTCTCTCTCTGCTTCCTCTATTACGCCCCCATTTTGTCCTCTGCCATTTCCCTTTCTCTCTCTTTCCTCCATGTTCTCTCTATCCTGTTGTATACCACACTCCCCCACGACATTTATGTTGCAAACTTTATTGAAAAAAATGTTTTTTTATCACTGAAAAAACAAACATGTTAGGAGTACAAACGGTTAGAATTCTACAATAAAAAGCTTCTCTCCCCATCACTTCATATTATTTCTTATTTAACCCTCAATCTGCTATTAACTCTCCTCTGTTATTCACATTAACCCAAATACAACTGCCTGCATCCCGTAACAATGGGCCCCAACCTAGCGGTTACGTCTGTATGTGTAAGTTCAACAAGTGGCTACAAAACAACCACAAAATGACAGCCCATGTCCTCCAGGAGTGTAAACTAGCTCAACCAGGTGACTGCCTCACCTCTCAGGTTAACAGAGACGATGGCCTCATAAACCGAGCAGCTCCTTCTGCACAGCTGGAAGTTTGCTGAGGTTTTTACTGCAGGTACAACTGTGTTGCTGCGAGGGCTGGGTTTGAAGTTCCTTCAATACAGTAGAGTGCTGCAGGGATGAATTCTTTTTGTAGGCCAACACTGGAGGTTAGCATCGTACTGGTTCCCTCGACAAATGGGATTTTTCATTGGATTTTCCATTGGATTTTCGATTACAGCAGAAAATTAGCTCTGGGGCAAACACACGCTTCTGATACTCAAAAGTTTTCTTCAGCAAGATGATCTTCACAATTGAACATAATTTTTATAAGGGCGAATGCAATCGGCATGTGTAAAAAGCTAACGTTAGGCTATAAATGAACTACACCTAGGTTGCATGAGCGTGAGTGTACACAACGAGGCTGTATAGGCGGAATCGTCGCTGTGATGACGTTTAGTAGTCTCATTTAGCCACTCGTTAGCAATCGCTTTATTAAAGATGTGTAAAATCTTCAAAATTCACGAGTGGTGTATTAACTGACGTATTTTATATCGCAGAACAAAGGGAAAGGAGTTATTTAAAGTCCCATTCATGTTTCACAAAGAAAGTGTTACATGTTATGTTCTTTGATAAAAATCAAAGGTACAAGCCTGTGTACATAAAAACATGGGGCAACAAGTTAACTACGAACCCCAAGGTGCATTTCGGCAAGAAATATCCACATTACAGAACTTAAGGGTATACTTTTGAGAATACTGATTTACAATCTTCTCTTTTTAAAATCAGTTATATATATATATATTTTTTTTTTTAAAATTTTTATTTCAGTGTATTCATTTTCTATGTCATTCACAACTGAGCACAAATCTGAGCAGACGTTTTGGTGGGTGACTGTTTTCAATACATATCAGTCCGTACCAAATTTATTGGTATTGGATATACAGTTTCTGTCCCTTCTGTTAGAGTGGAACTGTTTACTTATTATTACAAAATGAAGTCCAAGGGGAAATCTTCTAATATCTTGTTTTGTTCAACCAGACTTTTGAAAAGCCCAAAAATATACAATATAATGATGCAAAGCAGCAAATCCTCACACTTAAGAAGCTGGAACCAGTGAATGTTTTGCCATTCTGCTCGATAAATAAACAATTGAGTGGATTTGTTAATTGACCAATTAATTAATTTACTAATTGTTTCAGCACCATAACTAATATATATCCAATTATTCCCATGGGAAGATGCTTTATGACTTAAGACTTTGAATCAGAAGTGCTGGACATAATGTGGAGCGAACATGGCTGCCTGCAGAGACTGCTATGGCCAAACTGTCTTCAGCCGGCTCTGTCTGGTCAGGTTTCACTTCCCTCTCCCATTTGATTTTGTCAGTGGGAAACTAACTGCTGCTAAACATAAAAAAAAATGCACAATTTGCCCTTTTACTATAGAGAAAATACAGACATTTTTACAACATTAAAGCAAAACTTTAAATAATTTAAGATATGATTGAGAATATAAAGCTGAAATATGCAAAAGACCCATTAAAAAAGCATTAGGAGTTTAATTTCCAGGATTTCCTCACTTTAGCTTTATCACGTGTCAAATCATGCTGAACTTTATTTTACAGACTAAATGCAGGTGAAAGCACTTTTGTGCTAGACTGCGTTGTGATTGACAGGAGGTGGGTTGGTGGTAGCATAACCCCAGAGAAAGTTAACTATTTGTGGAAAGTTTCATTTTGTAGATGAAAACATGGAAATCAGTGAGGCTCGAAGTAGAGCGAAGACACCCTCACTCGTCACGTCTCAGCTGCTGCAGTATTTCTATATGTGCACTCCCACATGAAACAGTGAGATACACGTTTCTGTCCATTTTATTAACATTCTGATGCATCTTTGATAAACCCGACTATCGGCTGGCATCCACACTGAGAAAGAAGAATCGGTTGTTATGACAATAGCAATAAATGATCATTTGGATTTTTTTATTAGACAGGCTTGGAACCAGATCCATAAAGTTACCCACCACGATTCTAGAAATCACTACCAGTGTAGTCCACCTTAGGGTTTCTAAGTTATTAGAAAAATAATGCTGATTATATTCTCGAATAATCAAATCGACTTTTATTTTATGACAATTTTTTCTAATCATTTTTTTAAAGAGCCCAAGGTCCAAGAATTTACCAATCAATTAATCAACAGATGGTTTTAGCTCTAATTCCAATAAAGCAAACCTCAATGATGTTTTCTAGGTAGTGAATTAAACCTTAAAGTTTTTACATTTAAAGCAATAACAATATATTTGAAATTCTCAGGGTTTACTTTTATTCCTTGTAAATGAAATGTAAATGGTTCGAGACTACAAGTTTCTCTCATGTCTTTCTGATTTCGATTCAGTCCTTCCAATCAGATTCTTGGTTTCTCAAAGTGAACAGTTGTTGAACCTTTTGCGTTTTTTGTTTAACTCCTTGTGTCAGAGTGCTTCACTGTAACTCCCATTGGAGCCATTTAAATTACTCTAGCTTGCAAAAGAGCAATGCTAAAAAAGACATTAGCTGTCTAGTGCATTTTAAACACAGCTGTTCTTCACATTGCAATTAAACAACAGAGAGCTCAGACTGTATTACTGTGATATGTGACAAGGCAGGATGCGTGACTGTTCACAAGAAAGATGCTCGGTTTATGCAAATAAATGTTGTGGATGGAACACACCTTCAACAAACACTGCATGGGCTCAAACACTCACTTATAATGCTCATCAGCATCTACGTCAACTGTCCATTCACTCTTGGCAGCTTCCATTGACTCAAATTGTCTCAGGAAATTACAGCAGAAGAAATTAGGCCTTGGGTTGTCTATATGCACCCTTTCACGAGTCTTCACACGTGTTGGGACCAACAAAAGTGTTTGTTGCAAAATGCATACAAGACATCTTAAATGTAGGTTTTGTGTATGTAACGAACTGTTCTTAATTTTCCTGGGAGTGCTGATCAGTCTCCTGATTCCCCCGTTTTCTTATTTGCCTCTATAGTTTGCACTCTTGTGTTGTTTCAGTTTCATCATGGCAGGATGTGCATGACCTTTGTGGCCTCATAAAATAACAGCTGAAAGTTCTTCACATTCGAACTTTGGACGGGTTGTTGTCAATCAGTGGCCCAATTTGTGTTTATGTTTGCGTGTGTTTGATTGATTCGAGGGATACATTGGCCTGTTATCATTAAAAGAAGGGTCTCACCTTTATTCTCTCCTTTACTCTCATTTTATCCTTTTCTCTCCCTCCATCTATCTTCCATTTCTTCTTCTTTTACCGCATTCTGCTCCACTCTTCCCATCCCCCTCCGTCTCTTTCTCTCCCTCTCCCTCTCTCTGTCTCTCTCTCTGTCTCTCCCCTCCAGCCCTCCCCTCTCTTTTCCTTCAGTATTCTCTCCTTCCACTCCCTCTCCCTCCCTCTCTCTCTCTCTCTCCTCCATTTGCTCATCTCCTTGTCAGTCACCTTCCATCTCTTTCTCACTTTCCGTCTCTCTCTTCTTCCCTGTCTCCCTATATCACATTCTTGCATCCAAGTCTGCACAAAACAATCTTCCAACACTTTTCTGTACTCATAAAGCCTTGCTTGATAAATGAGAGAGGGAAAGATACAAAGGCGCAGAGAGAGAGAGAGAGAGAGAGAGATGCATAGAGGATACACAGAAAAAGGACTCGGCAATAGATGGAGCTACAGGAATAAGCAGATAAAGGAAGAGAGACTGACAGGGATAGGCAGAAACAAAGACAAAGAATGACAGACGGAGATGGAAGAAAAGAGGGAGAGTGAGGCAGGAAGGCAGCCTGGTGGATCCATAACTTCAGGCTGATATGATGTTGATTTTATTTTGTTGTTGTTGTGTGTGAGTGTCTTGTGACTTTGAGGTGACTTAGCCCATTTATCATCAGCCTATCCACGAGCCTTGTGCGAACCAGTGATATATGAGATGTGCATTTTTTTTTTGTTTGTTTGTTTTTAAAACCCCACTATCCACATGCTCATTTGTCGGAAGAATGTTTGTTTGTTTGTTTGTTTGTTTGTTTGTTTGTGTCTGGTCTGTGTTTGTGATGGTGCGACCAGAGTCCTACTACCAAAACTGTGTTGAAAAAAGGGAAGAGAAAGAGGGGTGGAGGCGGGCAACATTAGCCCCGCCTCCCCTCATCCCTCACGTATAAAAAAGGATGAGAACGTAGCCTGTTCTCACTCAAGACACTTGCGCTGAAGAATGAGATCCTTAAAGCACCTGAAACCTCACAGCAAGAGGAGCGTGGTGAGTTCACTGGCTCTCACTCGTAGCATGTTAAGTGGTAGTTTACTGAGGTGGTGGGCAACATGGCTGAAAGACAGGTAGAGAGCTGCCTTCAGGGATGCTTTGGTTCTTGGTAGGTTTTCTTTGTTTTTTTTGAAGTTGCCATGTGCAGATTTCTTATTTTCTCACAAATTAAAAATTGTGTCTGGCATTAACTCCGTTCGCACTCTTTTCAGCTGTTTTCAACTCTTCTTCGTTCCTCTTTTTCTCTCTCTCTCTTGCTATGTTTCCACTTCGCAATTTTGTATCTTTCATTCTGTCTGGCTTTCATTTTGTCATTTTCTTTCTCCTTCTGTCTCCCGGTTGCTCACTGCATCTCCCTCCCTCTCTCCCTCTCCCTCCCTCCCTCCCTCCCTCCCTCTCCCCTCCCTCCCTCCCTCTCTCTGTCTCTACATATCTTTCTTTCTCTTTCTTCCTCTTGCTCTCTTTTGACTGCTGCCTTACACTCACCCTCTCACTCTTTCACTCAGCTCTCCCCCCTCCCTCTCCAGTCTCTCTCTTTCTCACTCTCTCTCTCTCTTTCTCTCTCTCTCTCTCTCTCTCTCTCTCTCTCTCTCTCTCTCTCTCTCTCTCTCTCTCTCCTCTCTCTCTCTCTCTCTCTCTGTCAGCCTGCCTCCTTCCCTCCTCCCCACCCTCTTCTCCTTATCTCTCCTTCACTCTCCCTCTCCCTCTACCTTTCATTTCCTCTTTTTTTCTTTTTTCCCCTCTCCCCCTCCCCTCCACTAGGCTCTTGCCTGCTTTAAGCTCTCTCTCCCTGCTTCCCTCCCTCCCTCTCTGCTTTTTCCTCTTTCCCCCCTCTGTTCTCTCTCTGCTCTCCTCTGTTTTTGTCTCCTCTCCTGCTTTTCCATTCTTTTTAAAAATGTCTTAATCTTGCTCTTGCTTCTTCCTCTTTCTCCCCCTCTTGTACTTGAATGTGTGTTTGTGTGTAGATCAAGTAGGCCATATTATCCCTCATAACACACAAACACACATACATACACACACACAAGCCATACATGGTTAGCAAGCTGGATTATGATGGTGTCTTGCATAGCTCATGTGTCTCAGTCATGAGATCTTAAGATTTCGCTTTGGACAGTCTTGATTCAGGTTGACTTCATGAGGCAAGTCTCTGTAGGAGGAAATGTTTTTTGTGTGTATCCTTCATAGGGAAGTTATAAAGGGCTCCTTAAAATAAAATTTCCTCTTTCTCCTTCTTTCTCTCTCGACAACCGGCTCATGTGTCAATGAAGGGCACGTTCTCGTCTAAGGACAGTATGCTGTAGTTTGGCTCTTGCTAAATTTCTGTCATTGCCTTTCTGCCTTAGTTTACATTGTAGACCATTTGGTTGTAGCCCGAGTTTCCTGTATTGACAAATACATGCTGTTTCAGATTTTATTGAGCAAGCCATGCTGTGTTCTCGATTGTTTTCTTTGCTTCTCCAAGACAATTTTGTTCACAAGTTAGATTCGAGAAATTGGCTGAAAACAAAATAAAAGTCCTTTACCTAAACTTAAGGCAATGAGAGAGGAAAAAGTCCAATAGAATGAGTCATAACAAACTCAGTTTGCTGACTATACCTCTTTAATTAGATGTAGTGTATATTTGATACTTGCTTCCTTGCAGTGCTGATGTCTGTGCCTGTGTGTCTCTTTCTGTTCCAGGAGGAGGCGAGCCGGCGCCTGGGTAGATGTGAGCCCAAGGTAATGGCCAGGCTGGTGGACATAGGCACACAGACAGATCCAGTAGTCGTGCTGTCCCTGGCCCAGGCTGCCGTGCTAGGTCTCATCTCCCAGAATGAAGTGTTCGGCGCTACCATTGCACCCAACGGCTTCTACACCGGCGAACCCAAAGAGTCCCCCGCACCACAAGTAGACGGAGTCGACTACGAGTACGCAGACCAGCTTATCGGAGCCAACGGAGATTACCTCGGAGACAACTTGGGCGAAGACGGACAGATGCAACCCAGCTGCAGTCAGAGGAGGTGGCAGCAGGGGCCACCTCAACATCCGGACACGAAAATGGTCGGCCCCGATCGTCACGGCCTTCAAGGCGGTGACGTGTCCTCATCCCATGTGAAGGGGGAGGTGGTGAACTCTGGAATGTCCTCCTGCGTCCACATGCTTAACAATTTGGCTCCCAGAGGTGGTTTAGTGCAAGTGGATCCAGCCAGCCTCAGAGGATCCAACAAGAACTGTACAGAGTGTGAGCGGGATGTAACCAACCAGCCGCAGGCCAACACACACGTTCACCCTCCTCCCCCCCAGGTGGCCCACAGGGGGGGAGGGGAGCAGGGCCACCGAGGACTGCAAGGCCAGCGCCCAATGGGGGGCCACGGTCGAGGTGGCAGAGAGGACGAAGAAGATGTAGAACACCAGGGGAACAACATGATGAAGCCCACACAGCAGGAGGAGGCCATCAGCAGCTACTTCCAGACCAGCGAAGTGGGCAGCTACGATTCGGCGGAAATGGGCATGGCGAGCGAGTACGAGGACAGCAGCCAGAACATGATGTGGACCGACGGGAACGCGGGAGCGCAGCACCAGCAGCCTCCGCACCCGCAGCCTCCCCGTCGGCACGGCGGCCGCAGAGTGGACCGGCTGGACATCAACATCCAGATCGATGAGTCTTACTGCGTGGATGTGGGAGACGGTCTGAAGCGCTGGAAGTGCCGCATGTGTGACAAATCGTACACCTCCAAGTACAACCTGGTCACGCACATCCTGGGCCACAACGGCATCAAACCGCACGCCTGTCCACATTGCGGGAAACTCTTCAAGCAGCCCAGTCACCTTCAAACCCACCTGCTGACCCACCAAGGTACGCGGCCCCACAAGTGCACCGTATGCAAGAAGGGCTTCACCCAGACCAGCCACCTGAAGCGACACATGCTCCAACACACCGACGTGAAGCCCTACAGCTGCCGCTTCTGCCGCCGCGGCTTTGCCTATCCCAGCGAGCTGCGGGCCCACGAGGTGAAGCACGAGCGCGGGCGCTGCCACGTCTGCTCGCAGTGCGGCATGGAGTTCCCCACCTACGCGCACCTCAAACGCCACCAGACCAGCCACCAGGGCCCCCACACCTTCCAGTGCACCGAGTGCAACAAGTCGTTCGCCTACCGCAGCCAGCTCCAGAACCACCTGCTGAAGCACCAGAGCCCGAGGCCTTACACCTGCTCCCAGTGCGGCCTGGAGTTCGTGCAGCTCCACCACCTGCGTCAGCACTCGCTCACTCATAAGGTACCGACACTTCCGCTCCCGGCCAGACTTCCTGAATGCCCTAGTTACAAACACACTAAAGATATTAACTGCATAAATTAGGCCGTTTTTTTTGTCATGTAAAAGAAACTGAGAGTAGAGAGCCAAAGCAAATACTATCGGATCACCAGAGGGAGGCTACCACACCTCTGCTCATCTTCTGTCCTTCACCCACTGAGATCTGGGTGAAGTAGACAGGTAAGAGCTCTTAACTCTGGCAGGCATCCATACTCTTTTCTCCTCCTGTCCTTTTGTGTCTTCGTCTGACTTTCGTTGTGACTAAAACTTCTTTAGCATTTCTAAGGTCAGAATAGAAGCAAAGTAGAAACGGCTATTTTCTATTCATACAAGGCTTTTTATCATTGTTGTGCCGACAAGAATGGAAAACGCTATGTGACTGTTTTTTTTTTTGCATGCTGTCACCCTGCGTACAGTTAATCAGCCATTCTCTATCCAATACAGCAAGCTCCAGGGTGTGTTTTTCTCGGGAGAATTGAGTTTCCAGCTTTGAAAAAAGGATTATTCATGTTAACAACAAATAAGGGGAAAGATCTGTTGCAGGATTATTCTCCTTTAGGCTGTAAAAAAAGAAATCCCTCTCTCTTTAAAAATATGTTTTAATCAAGGAAATGAGAAGGAGAACAGATATGTCCGTCACAAAGATTGGATTCTGAACATCCACAATACTGAACGTCTTCATGTAGTCATTATAGTCTCCATCTGAATGAAATGTCTATAATTGCTCAGTGCTCCCCGACTACACACACACACACACACACACACACACACACACACACACACACACACACACACACACACACACACACACACACACACACACACACGGGTGAGGGAGAGAGAGAGATAAGCCATAGAGAGATCACAATTCATTTGATATTACCACAGGGCCATCCTCTCCTCGATTCTCCCTCAGTTTGAATATTAGTTGTTGTTCTAAAATTCGCCACATGTAGAGATTTTGACATTTCTCTAAAACTGCACTGTTTGCAGTGCCAGACTTAATTCATACAGATGGCCGTAGCAGTGGATAGAGTTGAAATGCTGAATTCCTGAGGATTTACCTAAATATGATTACTTTCAGGGGAACAATAACCCTAAGCCACACTCATCATTGAAATGAGAGAGCAGTCGGTATTCTCAGTGGAGAGAATGTTCTCTTTTGTATTTGAGCCTGCTGTCTGTTCACTGCTCCCCCTGGTGGACAGCAGCAGCACAACCCGTTGGTTGTGCAGACATCGACGGTCTGCCGGGTTCGTCTGCTTATACAAACACAGTCTCTCGACCCGCTGGCGACCTTAAATACATATTAGTTCTTCTCAATAAACCAGAAACCGGTTATTCAGGCCCACTTGTTTGTCTGCTGACATAGACTGCAGAGGGAAGTGCATAATGCAGCAGGACATTCATTTAGACAAGCCTCAAGGCCTCGGATGTTGTGAATTGTATGCTCGTGTGACCTGCTTCTCGATGTTTACACATTTCCCGCCGCATGTGGTTGAATATTACTGGTACAGAAGAAAGACGGGCAGCGAGGGCTTTTTTCTTTTACGTACTATAGTAATCTATTTTGCTACACCCAAAATGGCTGCCGTGGAGTTCGATACGGTCAAACTAATGAGCAACATCTCGCAGGCAGGATGTGATTATCTTTACGTTATCGAGCTGACATCCGAGACAAACGGTTGCTTTTCCATCATAGCCCTCTGCTCTTTGGAATTTTTAACTCCCATGTTGTTTTGTGGAGGACATTAGATATTAAGTCCAAATAGCACAAATTAGTTTTTAAAGTTTGACACTGTGGGCTCCCCAACATTAAATTAGATAAACTTAATTTATATAGATAAAAGTCACTTTTCCAGGTTTATAGGAACCATGTTAATAGGACATTCTTAGTAGTGTAAAGAAAAATCTATATTGGTGATACAATAGGGTTAATGGGTTTTGTCACTCCAACTATCATTCTTTGTCTTACTACTTCTACGAAGGATAATCGTCTCTCGATGTTTTGGAACTACAGTTCCCATAATGCTGTGGGGGGCTGTTAAAAGGAAGTACAATGCCATGAATTCAGTGAGTGACGCAGTAGGCTACAGCTATTTTAGCCTACATTTGTTTTTACATTTGGCTATCAGCAGTTCTTGTTTGCAAAATGCTTCTGGATGTACAGAAGATTGATAATGAAGAGAACTTAAAAAAAAAAGAACTGCTTATTCTCAGGCAAGTTCTGGAGTTTTAATGAGCATACTTTTCTGGTTTACAAGCAGATTGATAAACATCAGACACAGAGATATTTTTGGAAAGTGTTAGTCGCACTGCATCTGGAAAAATGTACCATGTCTGTGTGTTCCGATTTGACTCGTGACTCAAACACAGAGTGTGATTTTTTACACTTATTGTGGCATCCTGCTGCTAAGGGTTTTAAGGTACCTTAACTTAGCTGCCTCCATGAGCTGTGCGACACTGCCGCAGCTCCAACCACCAACCATGTTGGCCGGTTAAATCAGCATCCCAAAAAAAAGTAAATAGAATCCCGTTGTTCTCAAACATCACCAGAATGCTTCCCTCTCTCACCTATTTGGCCTCAGTCTCTCCCTTAGCTTCCTCCTTTCAACTCTCTCGCACCTCCCGCTCACAGTCGAAATGCTTTCAAGTTAATCCACATCTGTCTCACTAGTGAGGAATTTTACAAGGAAAAAACAGTGTGCGTTTGCTATATTTGAATGATTAATCCTTTCCTTTCTGTTTGACTCTGAAGGGGATGAAAGGCCACAAGTGTGACGTGTGTTCGCGGGAGTTCACCCTGTCTGCCAACCTGAAGAGGCACATGCTCATCCATAACAGCGTCAGACCCTTCCAGTGTCACGTCTGCTTCAAGAGCTTCATCCAGAAACAGACCCTCAAGACCCACATGATCGTCCACCTGCCCGTGAAGCCGTTCAAATGCAAGGTGAGTATTTTGATCTTGAGTAATTTTATTCATAATAAAAAATATTCTGGGTGATAGCAGCAAGTGGAAGATTTTCTAATTAATTTCAGTGTGAAATTAAATGTGATGATGCATTTTAAGTTAAATTTAATGTAACAGGATTATGTGAGGACAAGACATTTCCTTAGGGATAATATGCTTTGATATCAGCGGGTTTGCTAAAATTTTAATCACATTCTTACCGTGGAAGAAAATCCCACTAAGCTTTGAAGCAACCGTCGTCAGGCAGGATGTTTTCATTACTAACTTTCATCTACAAGTAGCTACCTAGATGCATCACCTTTTAATTAGTTTATTAATTGTGTTAATCAATTTCAATATTTTTTGTGTTTTTCCAGGTATGTGGCAAGTCTTTCAACAGAATGTACAACCTGCTGGGCCACATGCATCTCCATGCTGGCAGTAAGCCCTTCAAGTGTCCTTACTGCACCAGTAAGTTCAACCTGAAGGGAAACCTCAGCCGGCACATGAAGGTCAAGCATGGAATGGACGTCTCGCCAGAAGGACAAGGTGAAGCCCGCTGCACGTGATGTCATACATTTTCTTTACCTTATATTTATCCAGTGAAGGTTGATCGTATGTATATGTGCTCTTCTTCAGTCCTCGATTCTCCCCAGTGACCC
This sequence comes from Anoplopoma fimbria, assembly GCF_027596085.1. NCBI lineage: Eukaryota > Metazoa > Chordata > Actinopteri > Perciformes > Anoplopomatidae > Anoplopoma > Anoplopoma fimbria. Next base: position 12,499,589 of record NC_072450.1, read on the forward strand.
TCTGATCATAAACCTGCCACCGGCCTGGTCTGACAGCTTTGAAGCCAGAGCTGTAAAACCTATACACACATATGTCCACAAATATAAGTAATTAACATTATTGTGATACTATTAAATCTTAATTAAAATGTTGCTTCAATAGTAACAGATTAATCAATATCCTTGAACCCTGTCATGCTCATTATTTTTTACCAGATATGCAACAAGACTACTTCACTAAAAATGGTATTTGGCACATAAATCACTGATTTTTGTATTGTGTTATCTACATCAGGCAAAGGTTCATTTATGGATGTAATATGTTTACAATTACTGTCACATTTAGTCTTGTAGGAATGTCTTAAAGGCCTCGAAAAACAATTTTCTCACTCAGCTTCTTATATGTGCGATGCAAGCCTACATGATCGCACAACTTTCTGCCAAACATGAGAGATATTTTTTTGTTGATCATTTCATTAGTTTGAGGTGGACAAACAGGTGATGTATCAACATGAATCAGAATTTAATGACAGTTTTGGGATTGCATGCTTCTGGCGCCAGGCCACTGTCAATCAAATCTGATCAATTCCACCTGCACGATTCTAATGACGCAGGTTAGCTGAGTTTTGAAGCTTGAGACTAAGTTTATATATAATTAAGAATGACATGAGAGTGTTGCTTTTTTTTTTTTTAATCATACATATCTAAGGGTTTTGAGATTACACCTTTAGAGGCTTTAATAATGAATTCATGTTTTTAATTCAATGCAAGAACCCATAGCTTTTAACAGTACAGTAATAGAACAATGTGTAACCCCAATGAACAAAGTTGTCCCAGGAATTTCTTCTGCATGGTGACACTGATTGTACTTGGTATAGGGAAGAAGGTAACTGTGGAAATGCACTTTATAATGCTTTTTTGTGTTTATTCCAGAAGTTCTTCCAGAGATGGATAGCCAGGGAGAGTATGAAGGACAGAACTTCAGCTATACATCACAAGACAATATGGACAACGGTGGCTCCCAAAACCTCACTAAACTCACTACAGCAAACATGGATGACATGGAGGAGTATTACAATTTCGGGAAGGATACAAGCAGCTACACTACACCTTGAGTGGTGATGAACAAGAGAACATGCCTTTGGGTTTTTTTTTTTTTTTTTGAAGGCAGAAGGAAATGACAGAGTTGTTGTCAAAGCTTTGGGAGACACTGGGGACGGGTATTTTCTTTTAGGTTTGGCCTCCTTCCAGAAGAGCCGAGAACTGAGCGGTCTCTGATGGGAGGCCAGGAAGGAGACGCACTTCAAAGGAGACGTTTCAACTCTGTTGCTGATAGCAGAGACACTGAAGCTGTTGACGCTGGTCTGGAGCTCCTTTTTTGGGGGGATTACTACGCTAAGCGACTCAAAGACTTTCACTGGCGGACAGTCGAATCTGTATGTTGTGTGTATGTATCAGTTATTTGAAGAAAAAAAAAGGACAGAAAAAAAGTTGCAGAGCCATCAGTTACATTTGATGTGATAGAAATCTGTTTACCATTTTTGTCATTTTTGTCATTCACAACCAATGTATGCCCTTATATTTTTGACTGAAAGTGCCAGCTAGATACATTTGCAACTAAGCTTCCACCGTGTCAGCTATTTACTCACTGTATATCGAACTTTTGATACATAGTCACAACATATTCATAGGTTTGAATGCTCTTACTAAACGGTTCCTAATTGTAGTTACCCATTCCTTCCCAGCCCCCAGTTTAAACAGGTTGCTCTTTCAATGCGTGGGTGCTTTTTGCACAGGACATTGTAGCTTTTATCTAACCGGGGCACTTACTACCAAAGTTGGTACTTTCCCATGTCGGCTGATACCAGAATAACAATGTTGGCGACATTTAAAGCCCCGTCACTGTACAGATGATTGGATTCTGCAACAGACAGTGTGTTTACCAACTGTTTTTGTCTCACATGGTTTAGCTTAACATTAATAATAATAATAATAATATACTGCTCAAAGTTTTCAAGTAACTGAGTGAACAATACAAAGCACTTTTTCATTGAGACCTGTCATTTTTCTGTGAAGGCTGTCTCCAGTAAGAGTGAACTCATTAGCCTCAAGGAGAAAAGCTGGGGGAAATAAGATCATAGAATCTTCCAACCCCCATAACGGCAATATTATTTAACACAAACAGATATGCTTTCTCATTAGTTTTTTTTTGTAAACTGCAGTTTCCTTGATATGGATATTTCACAGTTGTCTGTTTAAATGCGAATTGAAGAATGAGCAGTTTGTATGGAGAATCAGCAGTATGTTTTTTTTGTTGTTTGTAGTTTCAGCACTCTTTAATTCCGGGCTGTTTTCACTTCACTTTCAATTCACTTAGTTAAGAAAGATATTTCCACATTGAACAAAACATTGAAAGTGGATATCAAATCCAATCTGTAGATTTAAAAGAAGAAGAAGAAGAAGAAAAAAAAAATCTTGGGAAGTCCAGATTTCATTTTGTATGGTTGAATTGAAAGTGGACTGACACTAGTTCTGTTATTCATAATTCTGTTCTGGGGAAGACAGTCAGCTCCCCCTGTCCTGCCATGCAGGTCAGCCTTGATATGCACACTAAACCAGAGGAACGGTCTACGGTACTGGTTCTTCTTTGAGATGAGGAATATCAAACTGAGACCTCATGGAAATTGACCATGAATTATTTAATAAAGGTTCTCTAGTTTAAATGATGGAGACTGGTGTTTTAATCTGTCACTGTTTGGGGGGGGGTTAATCCTCGGAGTCGGGTATTTTTAGCCATGCTAGCCGCTCTGTGGATGGCAATTGGTATTGTATGGATTGTCGTAACATTTAGTAAAAGCACTCATTGTCCCCTTGGATTTATCCTACTGACTTTCGTGGTCCTCTGACTTCCTTCAGCTCCACCATGAGGCTCACGTTTTTGGTTGTAAGTGATATGTCTCAATAACTATTGGATGGATTGCCCAAAAATTTGGTTCACACATTCATGTTCCCCTTCAGGATGAATGATCACTTCATGGATCCGCTGACTTTTCATCTAGGGACAGGAAAAAATGCAATTCGTCCAATAATTTGAATAAAAAATGATTGAAGACTTACAGACTTACTTAAAGGCTTACTAGTGACTAACATAGAGTACCTGCAGAAGAAAAAGAGGGATTCTAACTATATAGCAAGATGGCCATTGATGACATCATCTAATAACATTCATATGAATGTGATCCCTCCTTTCCATCCTCTGGATATTTAAGAGCTGTAGTTTGTTCAAACTTTGCTCACACAATTAAAGGGACCGGTCCCATTGAGGTTTAGTGGACATGTACACGACTACGCTAACTTTTAAAACTAATAACCGCCTCTGCTGACGCTGTTGTTTGTGCTCATTATCAAATGTTCATATAACATGCTAAACTATGATGGTAAACAAGGTAAGTATTATGCTAAACACCAACATGTTAGCATTGTCTTTGTGAGCTTGTTAGTTTACTAATGGAAAATGAGGGGGAAAAGTCAAGAATAAAATGAAACTCTTGGGACATTTAATGAATCTAAAAAAGGCATTTCACATGGTTAAATTATTTATTAACTGTCCGGGGGGGGGTAACCTCCCTTAATATTAACTGGTAATAACTCCTAATTTATGTTTTGCTGTCAGCTGGCAGGGGGTTAGTGTGTTGCCTCAGGACATTTTGCATGTTGTGGGAACTGAGTTGTAACTTATGTCTGTTGCCTCTGAAGCCTCAGCCAACTCCAGTACAGACCCACCCACTGTAAAATGTGAACCTATGGATTGGTTTCAAAGATTTCTTGCAGCAATTATACTTCCATAGGAAAGCATTTCCCAGGACAGGATTGAACAATTTGCTCAGATATGACTCTTTCATGGCTGCGGATCATATTAAGTGGGAGGTTCTTTAGCATTTCATAGTTGCATAGGAATGTTCCTCCAGGAGGAAATTAAAATAGGAGGGGAAAAAAGCTAATCTAAATGGTAATTTTTTGATAGAGGCACCTTGGACATTTTCTTTGACATTTTAGTGACTGGGAGAAAGAGACAAGCACATTCTCTGGTCAGTGGTTCAGTTATAAAAGTTAACGTCTGTCAAGATGTTTTAGTAACAAAAGCTGTAGATTGAGAACAAACGGCAAGAATAACACAATATCAAACTAACTGTTGTTCTGTCAGTGTTTGTATGTCATACTCCGGTGTCCTTTAATATGATGACCATCCAGGCCTGATGACATACGATTCACATTTACATCCTAAAGGTATGTTTTGCTTAAGTCTACTTTGTTTCCTTGGTTGTTATCCGGGATAACAGTGAAAACCAGGTGTGATTGACACTCTACCTGACCCAATCTGAATTGTCCTACTTCAGCAAGCCTCTGCTGTTCTGCACCAATCAATAACGACCTGCAGGTGCTCCGAATTGATTTCAGATGAGCAGCGTAAATCGTAAAACCACGTTCCATCTGTAAGAGTGGCACAACGAAGCCTTCAGCACAGCGCTGGCTGGCTGACCATGTCGACATCTGCTGGTGTTACACTGTAATTGTTACATCAAAAAGTGTTGCCAAAACTCCCAGCAGGCCCGGCCTCCTGCTGTAGCAAACACCCCTCACTGTCATACATTGGAGGGTGCGTATGACACCTACTTAATGAGCATACAGAACTTCATGAATGCAGTTCTGGGCAGAGGCTCATGTGTGCAAGCACATTAAATAAAAATGTAGAATGAAATTGCATGAAAAGGAATTGTGAGGGGAGCCTCTATAGCGCCCTCCGGAGGAGTTATGGATTTAAATCTGGCTCAACGTGAGAGGTTTTTGTCCCTGAGGCTTCAGTTGAGCACTAATTCACATTCCTTAACTGAAGTCTCATTAAATCCTTCCTGAAGCTCTTGCAGAGGGCTCAATGTTAACCACTGGCCACCCCAATACTTCCCATTGCTATTCTGACATCTCAAAAAACATTCTTCTTAAAAGATTTTGATGAACTGAAGCAAAAATGCTTCTTTGTCACCTTACATTTAATTACATCGCCTCAATTTGTCTAACTAATTAAATTTGTGAGTATATTCATAGTACAGAGGACCCCAAAATAATTGTGCGTTTCTGCTCCTAGGTTAACAGCACTGAACAGTGTTGCTAATGGAGATATGAACAAAATGACAACCAAGCTGAATTAGGCAACCCAGTGCTCTGGGTGTAATTGAGTCATCATTTATTTTTTTATACTAATGCTGACGGTGCAAAATATGGCATAATTGTCCTTTTTTTCTACACACTGTTTCCCTCGAGACCTTCTTAATAAATGAGAAGGTATCTTCAGGGAACAGCGTGTTAACAATAGCATTGATACAATAGAATTACTTAAATTATGCAATGCATAACTGGATATTTGGCAACAAGGAAAGGCAGAGGACCATGAGCACATTTATGTGTCAGTGAGCTAAACAAATACAAAAATGGCACGAAAATAGAAAAATTGGTTCCTTCAAAAATTGGATACAAAGATTTATACAAATGAAGGATGAAAAGCGGCTAAAACTTGTTTTTTTTTAAGTTGGCATGTGTTTGTTCCACTTCCTCTTCATTTGCTCAGAGCTTTGTCCAAGTTGGTCTTGATAGCATCCAGGAAGTCCGTTGTGTTCACATAATGTTCACCCAGCTTGCAGCTGCAAGATCACAGTTCAGGGGATACATTTGTAATGAATTATAAAATCTGTCCTTATGTTAAAACATTGTTAAAGGTTGCTTAAAAATCAGAC